>NC_050518.1:32878921-32923530 GCF_002922805.2 Oryzias melastigma
TAAGAGAAAGTTGCATTGTTTACCAAAGCAGAAGAAATGTCCTGTTTAACTTTTAATGTTCGTTTTCACAGAGACTTCTGTCTAAGAACTAATGTTCACTTTTGTCCAAAATTTAAAAAAATCATGAAAAATGCAACTTTATCTTAGTTTTATTCCATGTTTTATCTATTTTACAGCTCATAGAAAGTCCATAGGCAATGTGAGGCAGAGACACGTGATTGGACAGAATCTAGACCAATCAGCAGGCTGTTTGAGGTGACACAAGAGAAAAGGTTAAACACAAAATCAAAGATAGGGCGAAAGTGAGATGAGGCACTACACATCGCAAACCGTTTGTGCTGCAAACGCAAACATGTTTTTGAAGGCAAAAAAAGTTTTTGAAAGCAAATATGAAACATTTTTATTTACAAATTATGATCTTTTTTAACACTTGACATTTTGTTTTCAATGTAGAAAATGTTGATCTAAGTTCTGCATGATGGTGTCACAAAAATCCTCCATACAGAGCAGGTTAGTGTAGAGGACGGACGCCGCCGGCGTATATCTAGACGGGAGGAGACGATGATGAGGACGTCTGTAGAGTTAGGACTGAGGGATGGACGGAGACCAGTTGGATTTTGTGTCTATTAAAAGAAGCTCAGTTTTATTACTATCAGCTCAGTGATCACTAACCTGATCCGCTCCGGCTGCTGATCAGTGTTGGTCCAGCAGACAGGACCGTCCCACTGGACCGTCCCACTGGACCGTCCCTCTTTACCGTCCCACTGGACCGTCCCACTGGACCGTCCCACTGGACCCTCCCACTGGACCGTCCCGCAGGACCGTCCCACTGGACCGTCCCACAGGACCGTCCCACAGGACCGTCCCACTGGACCGTCCCACTGGACCGTCCCACAGGACCGTCCCACAGGACCGTCCCACAGGACCGTCCCACAGGACCGTCCCACAGGACCGTCCCACTGGACCGTCCCACAGGACCCTCCCACAGGACCGTCCCACAGGACCGTCCCACAGGACCCTCCCACTGGACCATCTCGTGTTCAGATCCTCCATGTGATGAGTCCTATTCCATCCTATCGTCTGAGACCTTTTCCACATGATGGTGTTCTGTAAGAAACTCCTGTCTCCCATCATGCACTGCTGCGTTTATGTAGTCACACATGAAGCTAACGCTGACGTGTTGCTTGGTGCTGTCATGGGATTCACTTTTTTGTGCGATTAATTAATTGGGACCTGTAATTAATTAATCTAATTGATCGATTTAATCACAATGGTTTTTAACCTAATAATTGCTGTTAAAAGGCTAATTTTGAGGTATTTAATTTAACTTTGTAACATTGTGCCGCAGTAAAAGATGAAAATAAAACTACGTAAGTGGCTTTATAGTTTTTTTGATTATATGAACTTCCAACCTTCACTTTGACACACTGAGGGCTCATCTTTTTTTCAATCTTGGACAAGCAACAAAAAAAAACGACACCAAACAAATAAGTGAATCTAAGAAGTCAGAAATGAAACACCGCAGAGGAATTCAATTTTTTGGATTTTATTAAAAAAATAACTTCTTTTAACTACTTTTAACTTCTCATGACGATCACTTTTCTCAAAAAGTATCTGGAGCGGAGCGCGGTTCGCCTCGCGTTGAAGCTGTTGCCATGACAACGTGGTGCATCGTGTATTAAACATTTCACCTCTGTAAAAAAAAAAACAATTCAAACTTAAAAATATAACGGGACTGAAGTTCTGATGATTTAATATTTATATTTTCCTTAAATGACCGTGTAAGAGCTGAAATGCTCCTCCAGGTGTGCAGAACACAGAAGTCACCATCTGATGTAAATATGAGATTTACAGCATAAAAAAGACAAACAACGCACCAAAATGTCTGTAATTAATGAATCAATCAAAACTTGCATGATAAGTTGACAGCCCTAGAATTGCTGCTGAGAAAGATGTCCTAAAATCCTCACAAGAGTCACTTCTTTCCTTTTTGTACTTTGATTTTTTAAACTTTGGCTCCAGCGAGAACTGTGTTTGTTACGTGTTCTCGGAGCATTTTCCTCATGATGGAGGACACGTGTATCAAATGTCTTTATTCAGATCATTATGAATCAGGAGCAGAGGAAAAAATGTCTGAAAAAGTTTGTAGCAGTGACAGAGCTGCTACTGTGGGCGGGGCCAAAGTCTCCTGCTCAGCTCCATTCTGATGTATCCACTGTCAGTCAAACGGATCCATGAACGTCTTTGTTTTCCTGGTCTGAGCTGGAATCTGGATCAGAACTGGACGGATGGATGGAAATGATATTGATCACGTCTTTGTTGCTCTGCTAATGTTAGCTTTGAGCGTTTGTAAGTCTGTGAGAGCACGCAGACAATGGGCTGATGGGAAATCGGCTGAGGCTTATTCCATGTCGACTCTCCCACACGCGGCTCAGAGGGGAGTTTCTAATAACCTCCTGCCGCTCTGCAGAAACTATTTGTTAGAAAGCAACACAGGATTTTGAATTTAGGCTTCATGCTTCATAATTACAAGAGTTGAGTTCGATTTGACAAACGATCTAAAGATGATTGGAGTGGGACTTCAAACGACTGATGATGTTTGAGGTTTTTTTGCTTACGAGCTCAAATAATCTGATGGTTTTTTTTGTTTCTAAATTACAAACTTTGTGATCAAGAAGAAATGTGGAGGTTTGGAATACGGTGGTTTTGCTGTACGGATGCCGACGGCGTCCTGTGGCGGCGGTGGAAAGACCGTCGTCCCTGAAGGCTGTCCCGTCTTTGCAGGATGCGGCAGTGGGCCAGGAGAGAAGCAGAGCGGGTCATCTGTCAGAGGGAGCAGCAGGGTCTGCCGCTCATCGAGGAGAACTATTACGACCCCAGCAAGATCATCCTGCCCTCCGGGGGCGAGTAGCTCTGCTCCTCACCTGTGTCCTGTTCCATGATAATATAATAAAGGATTTTTGTTGGAGTGTCTGATATTCGTCAACTTTTTTCTCTTCGACTGTTTCAGCTTCAGTGTTGAAAATAGAAGCATGTTTTAAACATTTAGTCTTTGGTCTGCATGTGATCTCTGAGGTCTCACTTTGTTCTCACAGGTTAGATTTTAGCCTTTACAAATCCTTATTAACCTGAGGAACTGGAGTGGTGCTGCTGTTCTCCATTTCTGCCACTAGACGGCGCAGTGGTTTGAGCTGCTGACTCACAGTCAGAAGGTCATGGGTTCAAACCTCGCTCAGGGATAAGTGACAGTTTGTTTACTTTTACATTTTTTTTTTACATCAAAACTGTTCAATGCAAGTGCTAAAAATATTTTTTACACAGACAAATAAAATAATTGACAAACTGTTGACATGGGGGGCGTGGCATTTCTTAGACACAACAACATCAAAGTAGAACATTTCCATAAGACTCACCAATCGGACATAAACGTTTTTTCAAACCCACAGACACACATGCTCTCCTACATAAAAATAGCTTTCATCCCAAACACGCCGGATTAATTACAACAACTCTTGAAATTCCACAGAATTAGCAGCCATCCATCTGATTTTAAACACCCCACCAAGGTGTTGTTTGCAGCCTTAGCCACTAGAGGGTACTCTTGATCCTTCTTAAGAAAATGTTTTGAATCAATTTTGGAAACTAAGCCCGTTACTGTTTCACCGATCATGCCAGTCAGAGTCTCATATTCCCCATTCTCTCTCATTCAGACTGTTGGGGGTCATCAGATCCAAGTTTCAGACATTTGTTCAAGAGTTCAAAATGCTCATGGATCATGGAATTCATGCAGCATTCAGAAGGAACCAAAATGTTGATGATCATTTGGTAAAGGCCAAAGTTTCCTCCAAACTTCAAACCAATTCCAGGGTCTCTCGCGTTTCTTCAAACAGAAGAAGCTCTGCAGCTCCTGCAGCCACAATGTGAAGCTATCACTCTCGATATCACTCCATCCTCAAAAAATGGTGTTTGTTTAATCCCGTGCTCCAAATGTGATATGCAGTACGTGGGGGGAACAGGAAACACCTTATTGTTCAGATTTACCCAACACAGACATGATATAATTAAGTCTAAAAATACTCATTTAGTCTCATATTTCATGTGTGGGAATCTTTAAGTGCGTCTGTGATTGACATTAACCCCAGATGGACCACAGCCCAGAGGCTCAGGGCAGAACCACTTTGGATCTCTAGAAACTATTTACTCTGGAGGCCTCAATGAAAAGGGATTCTAAAAAACTACATTTAAACATTTTCTAGCAACATGATTACTTTTTTAACCCATGGGTTGACTGTACGGAGTGTGCACTGTACTCTGCCCTCCAATTTTTTGGGGTGGTGGGGTCCAAACGCTTTTCCTTCTGACCCTAACCTTAACCCTCTTTTCCGTCTTCCTCTCTAGAGGGAGACATTTTACCATCTAACCGCCCTAAACCTGGAGGTGGGTCTGAAACTGGCTGAAACAGAGTTGTCAAGGTTTGGTCTTTGAACATCAGCATGTTGGGGTCACCATTTCTCCCTTGTAGCTCCTCCCTCGGCCACTAGGGGTCCCTCTCCAGGTTCAGTCCTTCCTACTGTGGCATTGAGTCTTCTTCTGGTCCAGAAAGAGTTTATTCACAAACTGGCTCCATTCATAAAGAGTTTTGACTGTTAAATTCAGATCAGATTACGTCGGGTCACTAACTTCAGTGTTACTGAAATCATTTCCAGAAAAGCTTCTGAAAATCACCATGAGTATAAAAACCTGTTAAATTTAGTTCTCAGAAACCAAATATACAGCAGGAAACACCTGCTGGGATGGCGGTAAGACAGCCGATGTTAATACAAGTTTCAGTCTGCAGATTAATGGCGTTCATGAACATCAACATGAATCGGTTAAAAGAAAGACGGTGAGAACTGAGGAGGTCAGATATTACAGTAACAGATTTCCCCAACAATCCTCCATCATTGCAGGAGGAGGAGAGAACTCATTCATCAGTGGTGACTCACCTGTACCAGGTGGAGGGTATGAAGAAGTTAAACTTGGATTGTGCTGAACAAAAATGCTGTTTATTATCATGAAGGTGTTATTACAAAAAAACCTACAACGATTTGATGATTTCATGGTGTGAGATTGTGATGATCTGAGATACAACTTTGGTTAAAAATGTAAGTTAATTTAATAAAAATGTGAATTTTTAAAAAATGTTTCGGTCTGGAACTGAATCCTTCTAATCAATGGCAGAAATATTGTCTTTATTTGTTTCTTTGATAAGGACGAGGCAGCAGAACGCATCACAGATTTGGTGACAGTGATTATCAGAAGTGATGAATTAAGAGCAGAAAAACTTCAACAGATTTGTTGAAACACTTTTAGACATTTCCAGGACACATAAAGCCCTTTTAAAGCATGATTTGTGTCAAACTTGACTAAAGAAAACTATTTTTATTTTGTTCCTATTTAGGTGGAGCCTTAATGAAGAAGTTAAACACTTAAAAGAGCAAATGGTTTGTCTTCCGAGGTTTAAGCTGCTTCACCAAAAATAACAGAAACATTTGCTGATTGTTTCTAAAGGAGATTATCACTAAACCACATTATCTCCTATTGGAATACATTTGGTTCTAAGATTCAATAGGATAAAGTGTGGACACTGCCCCTTAGATATTTTGTTTCTAATACCATCGAGGAAATCTCCTTCAAATGTATTCATAAATATTACCTTGCAAAGCACTTTTTTTAACAAAGTTTAAAACAGATATTAATTTGAACTGTTGTTTTTGACACGCGTCAGCAGAAACTGTCAGAAAACATGTATTCCACATTCACACGCACAGTTTGGAAAGACTTGACACGCTTTATAGCAACACACCTATGTTCAAATTATGAGTTATTTTATGAATATGTTGTTTTCTGTTATTTTGTGAAAGAAAATGTTAATTCTGAAAAGATACATGTGAATGTTATTGATAATTGTGACTAAATATTACATTCATAAATCTAAATATGATAACAAAAAACTGTGTTTCATGTTTTTCACACAGAAAGTGTTTGGTATATTAAGAATATTAAATCCTGTACCAATACAAAAGCTGTCAGGACAGTCGAAGCCTGGACGTCTGCATCTATATTTTATTATTTCTTTCTTTTCTGTGTTTGTTACCCCGGTAAGGTGGAGGTCATTATTTGTTAATTCTCTCATTACTTGGAATGTCTTGTATTATTCTTTGTATGTGCTACATTTTGATGTAAAAAAATAAAACAAGTTTCTTAACAGATTTGTCCCTCAGGGATTTCCGTAGAGCCGTGAACGTCTCATGTTACTGCGCATGCGCAGTGGGCTGGCGCGAAGCTGCTCGTCGGAGTCGCTCTTCTACAGCAGTTCTAGTCGCGGAAGTCCAGAGAGCCTCAGCCGAAACCAGCGTCCCTCTGCGGCCTCTGAAGCCGGGAGATGGCGTCGGTCCGCCTGCGGGGAGTCTCGGTGAACTTCCCCTTCGCCCCGTACGACTGTCAGAAGGACTACATGGACAAAGTGCTGCAGTGTCTGCAGGAGGTGAGGCTCCGGCGAGGGAGTGGGGTCTGACGGGAGAGGGACCTCGAGAGACCGACCCCGATGTCGGGGCGACACTTTCTTAAAATATGCTCGTAAATGTTCCTGAAAACAGTAATAGTACAGTTGACTTTCAGTTTTATGTCTCCAACTGTTGGATTAAAGCAGAATGTGTCCTTAAGTTAAACCCTCAGATGAGTCTGAAGCTCATGTAAAAACACGAGGCTCCGGTCTAAGTCTTTACTGTTTTCACTCAAACCTAGAAACGACCATTAATGAGGAACAAACTCCATCCTTCCAGTTCTCTCAGTTCAGCCAGAGATCCGTCTGGATTCCTGCGTCATGGCCTCATCATGATATGGGCCGAAGGGTTCGTTGGGTCTGGAGGGTCAGAGGTCCTGTTGGGGGTCAGCTCCAGACTGTCAGGGGGGCAGGAGGGTCAGAGGTCCTGTTGGGGGTCAGCTCCAGACTCCCATGGGGTCAGGGGGTCTGGAGGGTCCAGAAGACAGAACGAAACTCTGACGGAGAAACAGAAGGACCAGATTCATCCAACCGGATCACACTTTGAAAGCGCAGCATCACTTTACAAACAGATCTCTGCGTGTAAAATATTTCTATAATTGTGTTGTATATTTATAATCGTATCAGGAGGTCATGGGAGCAAGAGCTACAGCAGTGATGATGTATGTGTTCACTGAGAGCAGTTCAAACCCAATTAGATGAACAAAGAGAGAAGTCAGTGTGTTTGTGTTATCTTCATCATTCAAAGTTCCACCTCCCACCAATCTCCAGTCAGCTCAAGAAAAGTCCCCAGGTGACGTCAGAAGCGTTACCATGGTATCATCCTGTTGAGGAGCTGTGGTTGACCCGTGTTTGTTTGCTCCAGAGGATGAACGGGGTTCTGGAGAGCCCCACAGGGACGGGGAAGACCCTCTGCCTGCTGTGTGCCACGCTGGCCTGGAGGGAGCACTTCAGGGACACCATCTCAGTCCAGAAGATAGCAGAGAGGGTGAAGGGGGAGCCCCTGTTTCCAGACACCCCCCTGTCCTCCTGGGGAACGGCAGCAACCGATGGAGACAAACCAGGTGTGGAGCAGCTCTCTAATGTCAGGTTCCATCCCATCTCCCTTAAAGGTCTTCAGAGGGTCTGCAGAATATTCCTGTAAAGCTTCAGACATCATTTGTATCATTCAGAGAGTTTGGATGGAAATCTTGACGCTGTTGAATGAGGTTTAGATCAATCTGTAACATTCGGTCTCTGGTGTCCTCCAGTTCACTACTCTGATATTCCCAAGATAATATACGCATCCAGGACGCACTCTCAGCTCGCTCAGGTCATCGGGGAGCTGAGGAGGACTTCATACAGGTGAGGAGAAGGTTTTTCAGAGGTCTCTGCTGAGTTCAGGAGTCCGAGCTATAACTTCACGATGTGTGTGTGTGTCAGGCCAAAGGTGTGTGTGCTGGGGTCCAGAGACCAGCTGTGCATCAACCAGGAAGTCATGCGTCAGGAGAGCAACCATGTTAAGGTAACAGAACCGCTGCAGAGGCTGATGGGAGTTTAGAGACTGAAAGGATTGAGAAGTACAATGTTCCTCGCTGTCTCACTGTGTTCTGCGTCCTGATTGGCTGTAGATCCTGTGAGTTGATCTCTGTCTCTGGTACACAATGATTTCTATAACTTCCCACAGTTACATAAATCTCAGTTTGCAGTTAGATCTTCGTTTTCATTCTATAATCCTGGACTTATTCTGTGAAGGTTTGAACTTTGAGAGTTTAAACTAGAGAGAAATGTGTGAAAATGTTCATGTCTGTGTGAGAAAAGTGCAGAAAGTGTGAAGTAAAGAGTTTTACAGCCTTAAAGCATCTGTAACCCCGGACTCACGCCGCATCTGTTCCAGCTGCGGTGCGGACGCTGAAGAGTGAGAGGTGCTCAGACTGCGTCCAGTCCTCTGAGGTCCGGCCCTTGAGGTCCGGCCTCTGAGCTCCGGCCCTTGAGGTCCGACCTCTGAGCTCCGGCCCTTGAGGTCCGACCTCTGAGCTCCGGCCCTTGAGGTCCGGCCTCTGAGCTCCGACCTCTGAGGTCCGGCCCTTGAGGTCCGGCCCTTGAGGTCCGACCTCTGAGGTCCGGCCTCTGAGGTCCGGCCCTTGAGGTCTGGCCTCTTAGCTCTGGCCCTTGAGGTCCGACCTCTGAGCTCCGGCCCTTGAGGTCCGACCTCTGAGCTGCGGCCTCTGAGGTCCGACCTCTGAGCTCCGGCCCTTGAGGTCCGACCTCTGAGCTCCGACCTGTGAGGTCCGGCCCTTGAGGTCCGACCTCTTAGCTCCGGCCCTTGAGGTTCGACCTCTGAGGTCCGTCCTCTGAGGTGCTCCGAATCCGTATTGCTGGCTTCAAATTTTTGCTTTTTTTTTTTTTTTTCGTGAAGTTGGGTCTAACAACAACCGTAAATCCTGCGAGTGTTGATCCGGTCAAACCTGTTTTCCGCTGTTCTCGCTGTTTTTCCTGGTTGTAAACATGACGTCATCGTGACAGACCAACCCCGGTCAGTTTTATTTATGTAACCCCCAAAACCACAAAGGAAATTTGTCTCATTGGGCTTCATGCAGGTCATTTTACAGATGCAGACGATGTTCGTGTAACAGTCAAACATGTTCATCTAAGCCTGTAGAAGTCTAAAGTTTTAATCAAAGTTCTGTTCTTATTCATTGTGTTTCACACAGAATATGTGATACTGTGAATAGAATTAAAAACGACGGCGAATGAGGGTTTGATTATATGAACCGACGTGAGTTTGGAGTCTGCTGAGGTCGGCAGCAGAGCCTGAGGCTGCAGAACCGCAGACGTCTGTAGCCAATGGGAGTCATCTGTCGTAGCTGGACCGCTCCAGGGTCCAAACCAGAACCGGACCGGATCCAGTGAGAGTCCAGGGTTACTCTGCAGATTTCACATGTTTATGGAAAGTATCCTCAGTGATAAAGGAGGGAACGCTGGACTCCGGTAATGTTTAATAAGATGAAGGTAAGCGCAGACAAAGATCAGATTAACATGAAGGTTCAGAGGAGAGCAGCTGTGCAGGAGAAACAGAAAAAAGCTGCATGTTAGCATAAACCAACATCTGTTTGGTTACCTATCAAATTTCAAATTGATTCTGAAGCTCAGTGGTCCTGTGGTAGAGTGTCCGCCCTGAGATTGGAAGGTTGTGGGTTCCAATCCCGGCCGAGTCCTACCAAAGACTCCAAAAATGGACCCAGCGTCTCCCTGCTGGACACTCAGCACTGAGGGTCGGACTGGGGGGTTAAACCACCAAATGGTTCCTGAGCGCGGCTGTGTCTGCAGCTCACCACTCCCCCAGGGGAGGGGTCAGATGCACAGAACAAACTTCACACACCAAGATGTGTGACAAATAGTGAGACTTTAAATACTACTCTTGGTTTTTAGAACCTTGAACAGTCGACCCATATCTCTGACCTTTTAACCCCAGACTCTTCGGCCTGATCCTTGAGGTCGTCCATCCAAAACCTCTACAGCTTCCAAAAACCTTTAGGACTGCTGCATCAGACCGAATCCGTTCAGTGTTTCACATCTCAGGTCAAGACGTTTTTATCCAGGAGAGCTTTAGTGGATTTGAGTCCTTTTACTGTGTTTAACTCTGATAGTTCTCAATATTTCTTCTGGTTTTATTACCGCTCTGTGATTTGATTTTATGCTCCTTTTGAAAATCACTTTAAAATTCTATCTTGGAAAAGTGCTATAGCAACAAGGATATTCTATTGATTTTAAAATGGTTTTCACCTGCTAACGACCAGGGGAGGATCTCCATGAAGAACATTCTCTGAACGTTTAGATCTCGGGTGTCCACAGTAGAATTTGTCCTGCAAAAGCTTCTCGTTTGTCTGGCCTTCACTGTCACTTGTGATGCTTTTAGCGTCTTTTTCAGCTCGCTAAGATAGAGCGACAGACGGATAAAGTCAAAGATCAGCTGATCCACGTCTCTCGTTAGGATCAGTTTACTGTTTTCATTGGAAGAGTTTGTTTGAGATTGATCTGGTTTTAATGAAAATGTCCAGAGAGGCCTTGTTGTTAAAGTTTCAAGAGCAAATGTTACTTTTTATTCTTACTAATGTGTGTTACCTTAACGAATAGAATCAAAATAAACACATTAAACTGTATTATTTACTGTAGTTTCTCCTTTTATTTTATGAAATATAAAAAAATATTGTATTTGTCCAGTGAACCGGGATCCCATTTAGATGTTGGCCCTCAGAGTGAAAAAGCAGCTCTGATTTATAATGTTAAAGCCCCGCCCCCCTCTGTGTTCTCTTTTCGATCTCATGGTCCTCATGTATACCTGTGGTTCTCAGGTCCACATGTGCAGAGGAAAGGTCTCCACCAGGTCCTGTCACTACTACAACAACGTTGAAGGTAAAGGTCTGGAGCTGAGAGGATCCGTCCTGATGATGACAGAGGAACGTCCTCACGGCGCTTCACTCTCTGTTTTCAGAGAGCAGCACCGACAAAGACTTGACCAGCTCCATCCTCGATGTGGAAGATCTGGTCAAATTTGGTGTCAAACAGAAGTGAGTGTGCAGTGCAGACGTGAAGAGCGTGAACGTTCTGGACTGGAGCTGATCCGTCCGTCTCTGCAGGGTCTGCCCGTATTACCTCAGTCGCTCCCTGAAGCAGCAGGCGGACCTCATTTTTATGCCTTACAACTACCTGCTGGACCCAAAGGTGAGTGGACTCAGTCAGCTGACCTCAGAGCTGTGACAGGCGGGATAAGCTGCTGCGAGGGCCGTAAATGAGCAGAGGCACGGGGGGGGGTTCTAATATATACTTTTCCCACCAGCAGGACGGTCTTGTGGCTGCAGCTCCTTACCAGCTCTGGATTCTTCTGCTGTGAACGTTCATCCTCTTTAACTCCTCTGTCTCCTCAGAGCCGCAGGGCGCACAGCATCGAGCTGGGCGGGGCCGTGGTCATCTTTGACGAAGCTCACAATCTGGTAAGAACGTGAGCTGTCTATTGTTCTGGATTAAAAAGAAAAAACTCTCTGTTGATCAACGCTCCAGTGTTTAAGAGCAGACCGAACTCCCATGGAAACAGTTTGACGGTGACCTGTAGAAGGTGCTCTCTAACTCTTCATGAAGACGCTGGCTGTCCGCTGCACACAGCTCAGCCTGATGGAACGCGGTGGTTTGTGTTCAGGAGAAGATGTGCGAGGAGTCGTCCTCGTTTGACCTGACTCCGTACGACGTGGCGTCCGCTATCACCGCCGTGGACCGGCTGCTGGTGGAGCAGACCAAACAGACCGGCGGTGGAGAATTTTCCGCTGAAGATCTGAATGTGGAATCCCTGAACTCAGGTCAGAGCGCCGCTGGTTCATCCTCGCACGAACCAGACGTTCTCAGGCTGTTGTCCTGCAGATTCAGACTCGCTCAGAGATGAATTCCTTCAGGATTATTCTGAAGTTTGTACGTTCAGAAATGCTACATCCTACATTTAAAAGACTCCTTCTGGTCTTTTTGTTTCAGGGCTCAAACTGGATGTAAAAGCTCTGGCAAAAATCAAACGTAAGTCCTTCACCTCGGACTGAAAATGCTTTTGCTTTACGGTCCTGTCCGCTCACCGCTCCGCTTCAACAGAGATTCTGTTGGATCTGGAGGCCGCCATCGACTCCTACGACGTTCCCTCGGACAGAGGCGTCACCAAGCCTGGAATGTAGGTGACATCCCAGCAGGAATCCACACGCGGTCACGGAGAGAGCATTGATAAAACAGAGTTCTCTTTACGCTCCTCATATTTCTACATTTAAGTCATTTCTGTCGGTCAGGGACTCATCTCTGGTCTAGTCATCCAAACCCTTTACAAATCCCAAAGCTCTTTACCATTCCAAGCTGCTCTGAAACATCTATGGAGTTACGTTCCCACAAAAGTCTTCCACCAGAGGAACGCTCCACGGGTGGAAGACGGTCTCCACGCCTGCTCCTCCTGCTGTTCCTGGTGAACCTCTTCTCACGTTTATGAAGCCTCTTCTCGTGTTTATGAAGCAAACACATAATGAATCCTTAAGCTCCGGTTCTCCTTTCTGGAGTTCTGCTGTGGTCCGATGAAACTGTTGTTTCTACACTGACGTATCTCCATGTGGAGTTAAAGGAGGAGAAGGTTTTAACCTCAGAATCCTGGCAGGAACTTTGTGATTTGGTTTTAGCCACAGAACCTCAAACAGAATCAGCATGAACATGATCCAAAACAACAAACGTGGTTAGAAATGATTCACAGACAGAATCCTGAAGGTGTTCCAGTCTCAGTTCTGACCTGAATCTGTGGAGAATCAGCAGAAACTCCAGTGGACACGTTTTGATCATACAAAAGTCTCCATTCCTTCTGAGAAACGCCTGTTAACTCCAGGCTGGAGGAGATCAGAATATAACAGAATCTGGAGCCAACAGGAAGACTGACGTTCAGGTGAACTGGAGACACTTTTCTGAAAGGCTGCTCTTCCTTTAACTAAAATGGTGTTTCTTCAGGGCAGGTGTGTTGACACCTGAGACCTGCGTGAGGTTACATGTCTCTTCTCGTCCGCCTCAGCTTCATATATGAGCTGCTGGAGAGGGCCCACCTCAACTACAGCACCAAGACGGCGGTTCTGGAGGCTCTGGATCAGATCATCGGGTATCTGGCAGGACGTGAGTCTCACCTGAATGAGATGTCCTGCATCAGTACAGGTGTTCACATGTGAGGTGTTCTTCTGACTAGAGCCAGGAATATTCTTCAACACCAGCGGGCTGCAGAAACTGTCGGACATCATCCAGGTATGCATGAGGCTGAAGGAAACGGGATTTCAGTTCTTCTCTGCTGACCAGAACACATCCATACGGACTCACTCAGGTTTGAGAAACCTGGAGTCTGAGTTTTACTGGACTTTAGAAGGACTTCAGATCAGCTCATGTGTGCAATCACAGCAGTAGGAGGAGTCTCTGCTCCCTCTGTGAAAACCCTGACTCAGAACTGATTCTGCTCTTCTGGCCTCTCAGCTGGTGTTCAGCGGCGAGCCAACGAAGGAGGACGAGCAGAAGCAGATGGAGTCCAACTCGGTTCACTTCAAGGTCCGTCCAGCCGCTCCACAACACCAGCATGTTCCCTGCATGCCGGCAGGATCCACACCCTGGTGTGGGGGCCACACCTCTACAAGCTTTAGACCCCATGAATGGTCTGGATCTGCTCATGTTCTCATGTCCCCTTGGTTGGATCAGGTCCACATGCACCAGGATTCCAGCAGAAACAAGAGGAAACAGAGCACCGATCCGTGGACGTCGTCTTCTTCCAAGAAGCAGGGTTTGTCCAGCGTTGTCTCTGCACACGTGTAACGGTCAGAACATCTCTCAGGTCTAAAGGACGAGTTTGGGCTTCATCATCGTGTTCCTATCAGGATTAGAGCTGCTGCCGTTAGTCGACTAATCGGCTATTTAAATAGTCGACACCTAATTTAATAGTCGTTACTTTTTGTTATGTGGAGTCAGAGTGTAGAAAAGTTGAAAGTTTTAATGGTTTTCTGCCAGTTTTTGGACTATTTTGCCATTTATTAAGATTTTTTAGGCTATTTTGAAGTTCAGCTAATATATCAGCTACATGCTAGCTGTTTTGGCTAACTTAAGCTTTTTGTTTTTTATTCTATTTTAGCATTTAACTAATATTTTGGCTGCTATCAGCGTCAGCGTTTTTAGCTTTTGGCTTCAATTATTTCAGCTATCAGCTTCAGCATCAAATTCAGCTTTCACATTAACATTATCACAGGTGATGCTATATATCTGTTTTTTAGTTAGTCTAAAGCTAATAATGGTTCAGTTCTGTGCTTATATCCACTTGACCCGATCAGTCGACTAAGTCAATGGTTTGTGGAGCTCTAATCAGGATGATATTTGAATCTTTGCCGAATAAAGAGATGCATTTTGAAAAGGACCCTCAGATTCTCGTCAGGATCCTCTAACTTATTTTCTTAACAGACTAAATGTGGGAACTGGACTGAGTCAGTGTGATGTCACTCATAGACAATAACTTATTTCCAGCTCCAACAAAATACTCATTTCGGTCGACATGTTTAGCAGAACTTATGCCGCCTGGAACCAGAAATCCTCAATAAGCAGTGATTGTTCCGAGTCGGTCCGAGTCTTCTCTATTCCTCGGATGTTAAAGCACTAGAACAGTTAGGAGGATATAGTGTAAACACAAGTTTCTGACACCATACAAACAAAATAGTGAGAGACAAACACTATATCACCAAAAGTATTGACCCACCATCCAGATGATCAGAATCAGGTGTCCTGATCACCTGATTCTGATCACAGGTGTATCAATCATCTCAGACTGTTTCTGCAAACACCAGTGAAAGAATGTTCCTCTCAGGATCAGTGAGAGAGAATCATCCTGAACTCTATGGGTCAGGAATGGGACCACACTAGGGTTTATATGAGTGAGACGGTACTTTTGGTAATCTAGCGAACATCAGACATACAGTCAATAACAACAGATGCATCAGAGAAAAACATCAAGTAAATAAACACAAAGTGCAGGTTTAATGTTATTTACTGAAGAATGTTCAGTGAATGTTAGTATCTGCTCTAGGAAACCCTCAGAACAGACGGACGGAGCTTCTGCTCAGTGAGATGTTCAGACTAAACTGATTTAACTAAAGCCTGTAGAAAAGATTGACTTTAGTAACGTCATCATTTAACTTGTTTTGGTTTTGCCGTTTTCTGACTTTTACAGATGTTTGAAAGTCTTTAGCAAATGATGTGTTTTATTCATGGATCCTTTAAAAGATATTCACTGTATTTAGATCTTTAATCGAGCAGCTGCTGTAGGTTGATTCATGAATCTATTTTTGATCATTTCAGGCTGAACTTCCTTTCAGCTCTTCAGTTTTCAAACGTCTTTTTTACGTTTCAGGAAACATCCTGAGCTACTGGTGCTTCTCTCCGGGCTTCAGCATGCTGGAGCTGCAGAAGCAGGGCGTCCGCTGCATCATCCTGACCAGCGGGACCCTCTCGCCGCTTTCTTCATTCACCTCTGAGTTGAGGATGTGAGTCTGTGTCCAGCCTTCTTCATCTCTGCTGACGGTTCATAGATGTTGTCGTCACTCATTCATCATGTCAGATCTGCTCCTTTGATTTTAATATGGAAATGAAACGTTTACATAGTTTCAGATTTAAGAAGATTCTGTTTTAGATTGATAGAACTCAAACTGATGTTTGGAAATTGTTTTGTTGCTATAGCTATAAAATCAGAAACCTAACAGATGATAACTGAGAATAAGTCGCTCTAAATCCAATAAAGACACGGCGAGGTGTGGTTCTCTGAGGGGTCGTAGAGGCTAGCAGCTGACGGGACGGTTGACCTGTGACGGTTGACCTGTGACGGTTGACCTGTGACGGTTGACCTGTGACCTCCCTCCTGCAGCGAGGGCTTCAGATGTTTTCACTTATTTTCTCAGTTAGTTTAGATCAGATTTCTTTTTTTTTTGTAGTTTTCTTCTTCAAACTGACTGACTTTAAGAAATCTGCAGAAGATATAAAGTTTAAAGAACAACCGGCACAGAAACGACCGCCGTGATGGTTCTTCAGAAGAACTGTTGATCAAAAGCAGTTCAGGAGATTTACGGGAAAGTCTGAATCCATGGAGCAGAACATCCTGGAGCCTATCCCAACTTCAGCCGTTTCCCATCATTTTATGGCTTTATTCTCATAAATTAATTTATTTTTCTATTCTTATGGGGGACCTATAAGATCCAGATTCCAGGTCAGACGAGGAAAACTGAGACGTTCATGGATCTGTTTGTCTGTATGTGGATGCATCAGAATGGGGCGGAGCTAGGAGCTTAAGACCCGCCCACTCTGTATTTTCTGTCACAAATATGATCTTTTTCAAACTGCATTTTTTCATCTACTCCTGGTTCACAACAAATTGAAAAAAGAAAAGGTCAGAAAGACGACCTTCAGCTTAAATGTCCATCATGAGAAAAAGAAGAAAACTTGTTAAAACACCAACAACATGTTCACGCTGCACATGAAGAGCTGCCTTTGTTGTGAATTCACTGTAGTTTCTCATCTTGCTGAGATTCAAACTCTTTGAATTCCTGCTCCAACTGTATATTTTTTATCGTAAAATTGTTCCCAGTGGTCTTTAAATTTATGACTTTTTAGCCAAAATCCTCTTTCATTTTTAGACATATTTTCTGTGTTTTGTGAGCGTGGCTGTTGGCTCTGTTCATATCCCATCATGCCTTTCTTCACGCTCTCTCACGTTGGAGCTTCTCACAGACCTCTACAGTTGACCAGCTCAGACGAGGGAAGCAAAGACGTTCATGGATCTACTGTGAAGTGAATGCTCCACAATGGGGCAGAAAAGGCCGACTTTGGCCCCGCCCTCTTCAGTTGCTCTGTCAGTCTGAGCATTTTCAATCATCCGGTTTTCTGATCCAAATCAGTTTGAATTTAGAAATACTCACATTCCAGTTTAAATCATTCATTCTTTTATTGTCTATTGTGATAAAAATGCTCCAAGAACACCTTCATCTGACCTTCATCGGACTTCACTGGGGGCGCTGCCGTCCGTCCTACAGAGACTGAGGATGTTTGGTTTGTTTGCTGCAGACCGTTCCCCGTTCGTCTGGAGAACGGTCATGTGATCGAGCGGGACCAGATCTTTGTCAGCGTGGTTCCTCGAGGCCCTGATGGCGTCCTGCTGAGTTCAGCGTTTGACAGACGGTGAGCCTTGTTGTGTTTGTAACCTGCTGCTGTGATGGAGCTCTCACAGATGTTCCTGTCCTCAGGTTCCTCCCAGAAAACATGTTTTCCTTAGGAAACACCGTTGGTAAGCTGGACAGCTCCTCTGTCTCTGATTGGATGCTTTTAGGAGGCGGGGTCTTCTCCCGTCTCGTGTGGTTGTCAGATCTATCCATCCTAACGTCCAGTTCCTGTCGGATCTCCTCAGCCAACATCAGCAGAGTCGTTCCTCATGGGCTCCTGGCGTTTTTCCCGTCTTTTCCTATGATGGAGAAGATTCTGGAGTTCTGGAGAGTAAGCTGACTCCGCCCATTTCAGTCTCTCTCATGCAGACGTGACGACATGTTTCTGCTTTGTCCAGGCTAGCGGCCACGCTGACCGCATCGACAGCGTCAAGCCCATGTTTGTGGAGCCTAAAGGGGCGGGGTCCTTCACCGAGGTGAGCTGCTCCGGCCGCCGTCTAAATCCGTGTCTTCATCTCTCTGTGGATCCGTCACGCCTCCGTCTGTCGTCCCTCAGATCATCGATGGATATTACAAAAAGGTCAGCGACCCCGCATCCAAAGGAGGAAGCTTCTTCGCAGTGTGTAGGGGGAAGGTGAGGATCTGCAGGTGTCTCTGCTCCCAAGTCTTCTGTCTTTGGCTGAGGTGAAGCCGCCGTATGGCCTTTGACCTGCGGCCGCTGCACGCCCCTCGCTGGTCAAATAAACTGATGAGAAAAAAAAAACACTTCCTCAAAATGACGACTTCTGTTGTTCATCTCCATAGCAACCATTTAGGTTGTGGTTCCCTGGGATTAAGAGGCGACTCTGTCTTTTCATGAAGAACCAGCAGAAGTAAACTTTTAGATTTCTTAACCACGCCCACATTCCTTATACAGTCACATCAAGTCCTCCCATTTCAATCAGGTCAAACTAGGATTCAATTTAACAACATTCTAGTTAAAAACGTGAAGGTAACAGGAATACGTCAGTTTAGTGAGCAGTTCAAATTCTACAACTTTAGTTCTAACATTGTTTCCAGAGGAGTTAAAGAGATCCAGATCCCCGAGGAGTTTACATTTGTATGAGGTGTTAAAGCGGATTTTCTCTTTCTTTTTTAAAAATTCAAGACCTCTTCCTGAGGCCAAAGGTCAACACAGCTTTGGTTGTGAAGTTTAGTGAAGATGGTTGAATAATACAAAACGTTTTCTTTGTTATTTTTAGGGGAAATGTCAAAATCACCTAGTTTCTCACTTTGTCCTCCAAGCCATTGGTGCCGCCATCCCATAATAAAACTTCTGTTAGGTGTGGCAGCATTCAGTTTTTTGATGGTTTCTCCCACTCCAACAGGAAGTGGGTGGAGCCTCTCTAATCTGGACAGTTTTGAAGGCGTGCCATTCTTCATCCAAACCAACATCTGATGGACGGTTTTCAGAGAACTCGCGTTGTTGTGTTTCTGTTTCCCTTCAGGCCAGTGAAGGTTTGGATTTTGCCGACACCTTCAGCCGTGGCGTCATCATCACGGGCCTTCCTTTCCCTCCCAAACTGGATCCTCGCGTCGTTCTGAAGATGCAGTTTCTAGACGAGATGAGCAGAAACAAAGCTCCAGGAGTGAGGGTGAGGGCTCCACCGCGGGACTGGGGGAACCATGGGGCTTTTTACCGCTCAGTTGAGTCAAAGTGTTGTCCCTCTGGCTGTGTGTGGGTCAGTACCTGCTAGGCCAGGAGTGGTACCGGCAGCAGGCCTTCCGGGCCGTGAACCAGGCCATCGGCAGAGTCATTCGCCACAAGGAGGACTATGGAGCCATCTTCCTGTGTGACCAGAGGTCAGAGCTGCTGGTCATCATGTGAACGTGTCTCTTCAGAAATGTCCAAAATCATAATTTAGCGTTATATAAACCTGATTATCACGCCGGACTTCATGTTCCTGGACGTTTCAGCAGAACCTTCTTGTGATTTTCCTCTCAGGTTCAGGAACTCTGACGCCCGGGCCCACCTCCCCTCGTGGGTCAAGCCTCACGTGCGCATCTATGACAACTTCGGGAACGTGGTTCGGGACGTGTCGCAGTTCTTCAGGGTGGCGCAGAAACTGGTGGGTTGGTTTCTGTCAGCTGCTGGTTGGCTAGCCAGCAGAGGTGAGCGTTGTTGTTTGTGAACGTTCCAGAGGCCTGTGGTCCCGAAGAGCGCCGCAGCAGAAAGCGGCTCCGCGGCGTGGTCGCCACCAACTCACTCCACCCCTTCAGCTTCCTGCTCGTCTTCTCAAAGCTCCTGCGCACAGAAAGCCAAAGCGCTGGACGCTCACCTGCCCAGCCTGAAGAGGAGGAAGCTCTGTGAGTCCTTCATGTTTCTGTGAACACGCGTGTTCAGGTGAAGCATCATCATGTAGGGACCATGGAAGACACTCCTGGAGGAATCAGAGACCTTCTCTCTGAAGTCCTCTGAGGTGGTGCTTCTCTAACGTTTTCTCTGGTTCCCGCCTTTGGAGGAGGAAAGATTTGGACTTCTCTACCTTCTGTAGAGAGCGACTGAAGATCTGAGTGGAGGTTCTGTTTCTTCTCTTTTCATGATGGAAAACTTCAGAAATCTTTTTGTGCAGAAGTGAACATCTGAGTGTGAGTTCTGTCAGAGTCCTGCAGACCAAACCCGACCTCACCTCCAGTCTAGAGTTACGCTGTACTAGAACAGAACCCGTCTGTCCTCCAGAGCTGCTCTCTACCGACTGATGGATGAAACATTTCACTGAACAGCAGTTCAGACCTCAGGAGAAGTTACAGACCTTCCTGTAAGGTGCTGCTCAGGTGAGCTGAGCTCTGATGTCTCCTCTGTGATCAGGTGAACAGAGTGGGGGGGGCGGGATGGCCCGGATCTGCCTCGACTACGAGTGCGAGCCACGGGAGGGTCAGAGGAGGCCGGCCAGCCTGCTGGACGCCTTGGAGCGAGAGGACGGTTCCCGTGGAGACGACGGGGCGGCGGGTCAGGAGAAGGTGGGATTACCAAAGACTTCATCTCCTCTACATGATCTAACGGTGGTGTTTGTGTTCAGACGAGCCGGGTGTCCACGCGGAGTCTGCAGTACGACGAAAGGATGGAGGACGAACTGCGAGGAGGAAAACGTAAAATAAAGCTGATCCAGCACCAGGTAAGTTTCACAAAGAGGAACGAACCAGAAAGTTTTGAAAGATGAATGTGTGAAGGATGAAGACGTTCATGCTGACGATCAATAATGTCAAACCTGATGAGGGAGAACTGCAACTGAAAACACAAACGGTCCCTGAAGGCCCACCAAGATGGTTCTGGTGATCCAACACCTCTGACTGAGGATGGAGGAACAGGAAGATGATTTCAGCTCTTCTCAGGATCTCTGGACTCAGATCATGAGGAATCCGGAGCAGAAGAAAAAGATTGAAAGAGAGAAACCTTTTGTCTTTCATATCTGACCCTTTTCACGGTGATGTCAGATTAAATCAGATTATGTGACGTGACTCCAGTTCACAGGTTTAGACGGCTGAACGCGGATTAAACCGTTTACATAAATGATAAAACAGAAAAATGGACAATATTTATTTGGTGAATGTCCTGCTGAACTGTATTTCCTGTCTTAGATCGTTCACAAATCTAAATATCGATTTAAATAATCCGTAAATATTTGAGGTTCTATTGAAAATATTAACCTTCATTTGAGCAGATTTTATTCTAGTGGATTCTATTTAGTTTGATGTTATTCAGCACAAAAACTGATGGAAATTCATGTTGGCCACATGTGATAGGAGCAGCTAGTGGCCTCAGTGGTCCTGTGGTAGAGTGTCCAGCCTGAGTCTGGAAGGTCGTGGGTTCAAATCCCGGCCGAGTCGTACCAAAGACTCTAAAAATGGACCCGGTTCCTCCCTGCTGGACACTCAGCACTAAGGGTCGGACTGGGGGGTTAAACCACCAAATGGTTCCTGAGCGCAGCTGTGTCTGCAGCTCACCCCTCCCCCAGGGGAGGGGCCAAATGCAGAGAACAAATCTCACACACCAAGGTCCGTGACAAATAGTGAGACTTTAACTTTAAGAGGAGCTACGTCAGAAAATTTAGTTTTTCTTTAGTGTCAGATGAAACGATCTGACTTTAGTCTGTTTTTGGGAACAAGTTTAACTGGAAAGAAAAGATCTTCTGCAGATCTACGTCTCATCCCCGTCGTGGACAGCTAGCGTTAGCATTAGCATCGATTAGAAGAAGAAAATCTGAATTACTTTCATAATCAAACCAGCAGCATTCATTCAAGTTCCTTCGTCTAACTATGACGGGTTGTGGAGAGAAATAATCCACGACTGGTTTCATATCATCCATGGATTTAGGGGAGCAGCTGTAGATCATTCTGCAGGAGGAAAACACAACCAGGTGGTGGGGCTGTTATCTGGAGATCCGTGTGTCTGTAGGCTGACTGCAGGTCCAGACATTTTATAAATGATGTAGGAGCTGCAGGTCCAGACATGTCCTCAGGTGACGGTGGAGGTCAGGCGGCCCGTGCGGCGGGCGGCCCGTGAGCCGGCCCGTTGGTCAGTGCGTGTCGTGGTTCCTCTGCCGGTTGTGGGAGCTGCTGCTGGTGAGGATGTTTGCGTAGAACGTCTCCGTTCTTTGACACCTCTCTGTGGTGGACAGCCTCCACACCTCTCTGTGCCGGAGCAGAGCCAGTCCGAGGATCTGTCGGAGGAGAAGAAAACCACCAGGGCTAAGCGGTTCCTGGCAGGCATGAAGAAATCCTTCAGCAAGGTGACCTTCGACCGCGTCGTCCACGCCCTGCAGACCTACAAGCAGACGGACGAGCTGGACGCTCTGCTGAGCGAGATGGCCGTCCTCGCTGAAGACACCAACACTCACAGCCTGCTGCGGGGTGGGTCTGTCCGCCGGCCTCCCTCTCTAGTTCTGTCGGGTTCTGACACGTCCGGGTTCTGCTGCAGGTTTCTACCAGTTTGTTCGTCCGCACCACAAACTGAGGTTTGACGAGAGATGTGCGGAGCTGACGGGTCTCGGCTGCGGGTACAAACCGGAGCACTCGCTGTCCAAGGACCAGAAGAAGGCCATCATGCAGCAGAGCGGTACAGCTCACCTGTTCTTCACTCTGACCTCACCTGAGCGGACCGGGCAGCTGAGGCTGTGCTCTGTTTATTCCTTAGAGGTTCCGCCCGGCGAGGGTCAGCTGGATACTCGGCAGCTCAACGGAGGCGGACGCCACCTCAGTCAGGGGGGCTTAAAGGAACCGCAGGCAGGTGAGAGGACCGTGAGCCAATCAGAAGAGACCTTTCTGCTGTCAGTGGGGGGGCAGCAGGTCACATGTCGGTACATGTGACCGTATTAAGCAGCAGTAGCTCAACACTCAAACGGATCAGCTGCAGAGCCCCTCAGACCCCGAAGTAGAGGAGAAGAATCGGGCCGGACTCGCTACGACCAGAAACAGCAGAAACGTGGACGCTAACAGTGGAAGGACGCTGTTAGCTCCTCCCCCTCCTGTTATTTAACGATCTGTCTGCGTGTTCCTCAGCGCCCGTCTCCTTCCTCGCTGATGTGAAGAAGACTCTGGGAGCTGCAGCGTGCTCGCTCCTCTGTGAGGCCATCAGCAGCTACAAGAAGACGGACGACTACGACCACCTGATGACCACGGTGGTCAGCCTGTTCACAGAGAGAGACGATGACTTCCAGCTGCTCGTCAGTGAGTCTGATCACCTCAGCTCTTCTCCTGCCTTCCAGCCTGCCGCCTCTGACCCCGCCCCTCTCTCAGGGTTCAACTTGTTTATTCGTGCACACCATAAAAAGAAGTACAGAGAGCTGCTGGACGGCCTGATTGGTCAGCAGACGTCATCCGGAGGAGATCCAGAGCCGAGGGAGGAGCAGCCAAGTCCAGGTGAGCTCCTCCGTCTGGCAGCATCTCCAGGTGCACGGCAGGATCAGACGCTGCTGCTCCTCCATCTCAGATATCCGTAACCTTCTTCTTCTTTTCAGCCTCTCCTCGCGCCCCGAAGACCCAGACCAAGATCCACAGTTTTTTCTCAGAAACCCAGAAGAAATGAAGGTTTTCGTTAAAGTGCTCAGAAACCATTGAACTGAACATCTCGTGTCTGCAGCTCCAGCAGGATTCCTGTGAGCGGCTGGAGATCAGGTTTCAGGACCATCAGCTCCTCTGAGAACCGGAGTGTCAGAACTATTCAGGTCTTCATGTTTCAGTAAAAACCAAATGATCCTAGATTTTATAATCTCATATAGAAGTCTAAACTGGACACAGACGATGAAGGTGTTTCCAGACCGGTGCGTGAGGATGTTCTGGTCGTGGATCTCAAACAGAATCAAAGATTTTTATGCATTAAGTTAATGTCATATGTGTTTGTTTTTGGATTAAACTTTTGAATTTTCCACACGGCTGGTTGTTCTAGTTCTGGTTCTGAGATTTTCCTTCAAACTCTGCAGAATCCTCCAAACTAGGGACTGAAACTGATGAATCGATTTGAATCAATTTAAGCTTAATGGATCAATCATCGATCCATAATAGAATCAGTCTAACACATAAGTCTGCTAGCTTGATGCTAACGTATAATGGGATTTCCCATAGGACGGCTAATGCTAACAGTCAGTCGACCTAAACAAACATTCTGACTAAATGAACATCTTTATATGAATTTTCCAAACTGTTATATATTTGGTCTAAAGCAGGGATCCCCAGACTACGGCCCGCGGGCCGGATCTGGCCCACCTCCCAAACAATGTGAATGAACACGATTTTTTTTTCTTTTCTTTAATCTGGTCACATGATGGAGACCCATCAGCATAGAATATGACTGCATGTGTCAAAGTCACGGCCCGGGGGCCGGATCCGGCCCTCCAGATCATTTTATTTTATTATTAATGGCCCGATGTTATCTTGTGCTCATTTCTAACTGGCATAATTTGACAACATCTTGAACATCTGGTAGAACTTCTTCCTAGACGGCGTTCCACGTTGACAGATATTGTCCTCCTTTAATGTGATGTTAGGAAGAACGGTGAGGACTCCAGAAACAACCACGAATGATGACGGGAGGGAGAGGAATGGATCCCATTGAAGACACGTCTTATTCTGAGATATAAAGATATCCGCCTCAAAGTGCAGAAGAACGACCCACTTAGAGAAATTCAGGTCCTGATTTTATCAAATGCATCAAAATGTTTGTCCGACGGTCACATAAAGTCACTCAGAAAAACAGTCGACTTTTTATTGATAGACAGGAATGTTACTGTATTATTATGATTTATATCCAACATAAAACTTCCTTTCTTTGCCTTCTGGATTCTGATATTTATCTTTGCCTATCTGTGAGTTTATGTTAAACTTAGTGGCAGAGACCAAATGTAATTACTTATTGCTGCATTTTAATAAAAACAGAAAACTTAAAATGTCTGTTCTGTCAGAAACATGTTGTTGGTGTGACAGTTTGTCCTGTGATCCAAAGTATTGAATTGTGTCACTTAAAAATGTTATTTACACTCACAATTTAGCTAAATAATGTTTTTAGTTTTATCATTTGGACCTCTTATTAAATCCACCAAAATATGGTTTCCATAGTTAGAAATGGGCTGAAAAATAAGTGTTAATTTTTTTTTAAATACGTGTCTTGAATTTCACTTGAAGAAATCTGTAAGAATCTGTTTAAACAGCTCAGTACTTGTGTCACATCAGGTCACAGTAATGACGGATCACGTCTTCATTCACTGACCGATGCAGCCAAGCTCACATCAAACATTGAAGTTGGTACGTTAGCATTGTGGTTCTGTTCCTGTGCTAACAGGATGTCAGACAATATAGAGTCCAGACTGAACTTTTGCTTTTCTTTAGAATGAGAGAAAAACAACATTGTTTTTCTGCACTAAGCAGCTTTGGAC
Organism: Oryzias melastigma; assembly: GCF_002922805.2. NCBI lineage: Eukaryota > Metazoa > Chordata > Actinopteri > Beloniformes > Adrianichthyidae > Oryzias > Oryzias melastigma. The sequence continues at coordinate 32,904,088 of NC_050518.1, forward strand.
AATTTCATTTTGATGGGAAAAAGTAGAAAAAAAACTTCAGGAAAAATGTTCCTCCATGAAGGAGAGAGTATGGAGGTGAAGTCCGAGGTGTCCAGTTTACAGAGTCAGATTTGTAGATAAATATTTGTACCTTCTGTAAATATGAATAATTATAACATGATCAGCTGCATGTTTTACAGTATTTTAATCCGTCTTTGAAAGGGCTTTGAGGTTGGTATTTTCTACATCGGGGTGTCAAACTTGAGGCCTCGAGGGCCGACGTCCCGCTGGTTTCCCAGAAACCCCGCCTTATCTGCTGCTGATTACCTGGATCAGGTGTGTTTAGCCAATAAGAAGCTTCTATGGCAGCTTTGTTGAAAACATGTAGGACACCGGCCCTCGAGGGCTGGAGTTCCACAGCTGTGCTCTCCATCATCAGTTCACTCCAGGTTTCATCAGCTGTCTGCGGCTGCTGCTGCCCTCTGCTGGCCAACACGTCGAACTGCAGGAAACTGGTTGGACACCAGAACCGAATCTCCTACCATGAAGTTCTGGACTCACAGCACCAAGTCTGCCAGTTCAACCCAGAGTTCAGGAAAACTGCGACAATTTTTCATTTTCTAAAGATTTCAAATCGCGAAGGATAAAGTTTTATTTACAACCAAACATCATGAAATGTTTGCTGTTTTCATACACTGGAGAACTACTTTAACTGAACGGTCCTCGGGGGCAAATGAACTTATTTTATTCTCTTCCTTTCTATTCTATCCTATTCTATTCTATTCTATTTTATTCCATTCTATTCTATTCTATTCTATTCTATTCCTTTCTATTCTATTCTATTCTATATCCATTTCTACTCAGTGACTGATCAGGACAAACTGGATCCGTGAGGCTGAAACCGACGTGAGGACAGTAAACGCACCATAAGCTCCTCCCTCTCCCGGACCTCCCTCTCGCCTCTCGTGACAGCGCCTCTGTTATCGCGAGAGTTGTTCTGTCAAATCCCGGAACTTCCATCATGGCAGGCAGCAAGTTGGTGCTGGAAGGTAGAGTTAGTGTAAAAAGCTTTCTTCTGGGCCTCAGCGTGCTCGTGATCCCGCTGATCAGAACCAGCTTCGGACACCTGGACTGGGTCTTCGATTACCTGACGGAAACCTCCGGGAAAATCGTCATCTGCGTCCACATAGCGGCCACCAACGGCCTGCTGCTGCTCATCTACAGAGGTCCTCTCTACAAGGTAAGCTCAGCTGTGGACCAGCAGCTCGGGTCCTCCACAGTCCCGGCTGCTGCTGGCCCGGTTCGGTGTGGAAGAGCTTCATTCTGCTCAGAACCGGAACCGAGCCGCAGGTCTTCACAGCCCGCAGACAGAAGCTGCTAATCCAGGTGTAATCCTATTAGACACAAGCTGGTGAAGCCTAAAGATAGAAGCTGTGATGCTCTGATCAGCTGCTAAAGGGTTCTGGCTGATGAAAGTGGGTCAGAACCGGGTCCTGTCAAAGTGGGTCAGCTGTGATGCCTTCACAGGTCGCTCTGAGAGCCTGCTTCCTGGGAGTCACCTTCGGCTGCGGCTTGATGCTGAGCTTCTCCGAGACCTCCTGGACCCACTTTGGCTGGTATGTGGCTCATTCCAGAGCCTGTGATCCGGGTCAGAACCAGAACCCCATGCGTCCGTCCTCTCTGCAGGTACATGTGCTCCCTGTCCTTCTTCCACTACTCGGAGTACCTGGTGACGGCCATCATCAACCCGCGCAGCCTGTCGCTGGACTCCTTCCTGCTCAACCACAGCGTGGAGTACACGCTGGCGGCCGTGTCCTCGTGGGTGGAGTTCACTGTGGAGAAGCTGACGGTCCCAGGTGGGTCCAGCCCCTCCCTCCATCTGGTCTCCTAACAGAAAGGAAGCCGACGGTTCAGGATCTTCTGAGGAGAATCCGAGTTTCACGCCACGCTTGCAGAGAGAAGGAGTGAGTGGACGTGCATGAGCCGTGACCCCTGACCTCTGCCTGTCCCTGCAGAGCTGAAGCAGCTGAAGTGGCTGAGCGTGGCGGGGCTGATCATGGTGCTGTGCGGCGAGGGCCTGCGGAAGGCCGCCATGTTGACGGCGGGCTCCAACTTCAACCACATCGTGCAGAACGAGAAGGCCCAGAGCCACGTGCTGGTCACCAGCGGCGTGTACGCCTACTTCAGACACCCGTCCTACGTGGGCTGGTTCTACTGGAGCATCGGGACCCAGGTGAGGGCGGGGCAAACTTTGATCGTTTTCTGTCCTTTAATAGTGAATAGAAACGACTTTGGATCCAATTTTATTAAAGTCTAACATATTAATTATAAACTTTAAAAGTTTGTCTCTGAACTTGGAACTTAATATTATTTTCTCATTTAATTGACACGTTAAATATCTAAACAAAACTAAAAATCTGTGATTTTATTGAATTATCAGCATTTACTTCAAAGCCAGAAAAGAGTGTAATGAATGAGTCGATTTTATTTGTAATGATTATAAACCTAATAATTGATGTGAAAAGTCTCATTTTGAGGGATTTTATTTAAGTTTGTGACGTTGAGGTTCATTAAAAGATTAAAATAAAACCAAAAGGTGGAATTTGGAAGGTTTTTTGTTATAAAAGACTTCCAACCTTTACTTTGACACAACTGAGGGTTTTTTTTTTTAAATGTTGAACAATTTAAAAACTCATCCGGTCCAGAGTTCTTCAGTTCACCACATCATAAACCGTAGGAAGAACTTTCTGATTAAACCGGGAAAAAATACTTCAAATTCATAGGAAAGTAGCAGACGGTAGAAAAGACCTGAGAGGGAGTTTATGGTTTAACATTTCTGAGACTTTATCATTTTAAAGGAAAGAAATAGAGACGAGACCTGAAGACATGAAGGAATTCAACTATCTAGACGTTGAACTTTGTTTTTGCTCTTTTTATGTTTCTCTTCTGGACAAAAACAAGCGAAGATCTGAACTTTACCTCTGAAATGAGGGTTTAACCTCTTATGACAATCACAGCGAGCACCGCTAACAGCTCCGCCTCAGTTGGCCCTGTGGGCCTGTGAGACAGGTGAGTCGGCCAGGTGAGTCGACAGGTGAGTCGACAGGTGAGTCAACAGGTGAGTCGACAGGTGAGTCGGTCAGTTGAGTCGGTCAGGTGAGTCGGCCAGGTGAGTCGACAGGTGAGTCGGCCAGGTGAGTCGACCAGGTGAGTCGACAGGTGAGTCAGGTGAGCCACCTGAAGCAGGTCGGAGATGTCCTTAAAGAAGGAGCGTGAGCAGAGAGTGGTCGGCACACAGAAGATGTTACCATGACAACACACCTTTTGAAATAATCTTAAACTATGACGATTGAAGTTCTAATAACGGATGTCATGTGTATATCCGTCTGAAATGACCACGGTCGGAGCGGGATGACGTCCTCAGGTGTTCACTCACACAGAAGTGACCATCTGACACAAATGAGATTTAGACAGACTGTATGAATTCATCATGATCAACGTGATAAAGTGACAGCCCTAAAAAGATTCCAAACTCTCTGCTGACCTCTGGTTCACCTGTGCTCACCTGCTGATGAACGTAGCTCCTCCCACTGTGTGCAGGTCATGCTGTGTAACCCGGTGTGCATCGTGGGCTACACCGTGGCCAGCTGGCGGTTCTTCCGGGAGCGGATAGAGGAGGAGGAGCTGTCGCTCATCCACTTCTTCGCTGAGGACTACGTGGAGTACAAGAAGCGGGTCTCCACCGGCCTGCCCTTCATCTCTGGCATCCGGGTCAACTGAGCCCGGAGCTGGATCTGGACACTACGGACTTTGAGCACCAAAGCGGGTCAGAGCGGGTCTGTCTGTGCGTCTGGACTGCAGCGGCAGCTACTCTCCAAAGGCAAAGCGCTGCAGCCGGCTGGGAGGCCGTCACTGACTCACCGCGGCGGCGGCGGCGGCGGGCAGCCCGGCTGCAGCTCCTCTACTCACCTCAAGGAACCTCTGCTGTACCTGTATTAGAACCCACCTCACCTGTTTCTGTCTGCATGCTCTGTGGCTTCACTCCTCCAGCACGCTAACACCTGACGCTGCACGGGACTCTGGGAAATCTGTGTGACATCGTCTGGCGTTAGGAAGGCGGAGACGGTCTCAAGGAAAATCTGACGGTTCTTCTAATCCTGCTGGGAGACAATCCTGCAGAAATGCTGGAACCAGCTTCCTGTAGCTGCAGTTACCATGTGGGCTCTGCAGGGGGCGCCTCGTCCAGTCTGAAGCTGCAGCGTTTGATGACGTTTGGATTCTTCTGAACGTGCGTGCTCCTCAGCCAGCACAGGCTCACTGTGTCCCTTCAGAGTTCTTCACCGTTCCTGAAGACGTCAGCAGCGTGGCGGTCATCCCTCACGTCTGATGTCTCCTCCGTTCCTGCAGCTTCTTCCGGGTTTTCCTCCATCCTTCTGCAGGCTTCTGGAGCCGCTGCCGTCTGTGCTCATCTTCCTGCTTGGCAGCAGGGGCTCTCCTGCTGGGAGTTCCTGAAGGAACGTTTCATTTTCTGGATGAAAAGTCTCTTTGGTCTGAGTGTCGTCACACTGAAGTGTGTGTGGAGACGCCAACCACCTCCAAACCCTCAGGAGCGAATCCAGCAGAAGAACCAGCACCCAGAGCTCCAAAGTTCCCCGACTGTTTACCTCCAAACACCGTGTAGCACTCCGTGTTTTCAGGAGGACTGACCGACGTTCCGGAGGATAGGATCAAATACTCTCTGCAGAAGAGGAACGTCCATCCTGACCAATCTAAACCTGTCCAAGATGGGTCCTTTGACTAACCAGAACATGAAGGAATCTCTGATCATCTTCACCCACCAACCCAGAACCTTCAGCCAGGATTCACAGGGGGAGTCTGAAACCAGGACTTGGACCAACGTCCGGCTCAGGTGATCCAAAACCCGTCTGCTGGCCCACGCCGCTCTCCTGACATCTCCACTGGAACCTCTGTCTCCGTTCCCTCAGCAGAGTCTGCTGTGACATCATCTCCAGAGGTAGCACACAGCAGCGTGAGGCTTTTCACACAACATCTGTGCAGCATTTCACAGCGAAGCAGGACTTTGTTCTGAGTAAAGGAGAAGACCTCCAGACCTCCTGCTGGTCGTCCTGTCTCTCTGGAGCATGAAGCAGCGGTGGAGCTGCAGAGGCCTCGCTGGGAAGTCTCTGCATGGACGTTCAGCGTCCGTGGACCTGGAGGACGGCAGCAGAAAACCATCCATCCTCCAACCGTCTGTCAGCATCGTTCCTGGATTCTTCTGCAGGTCTCATTTAAAGTTACAGTACAACCACGAGTCCAGTTCAGCACCTCACATTTCTGTTCCCCCGACGACCCGTGAAAGGCGGGAAGGACTAGAGCGTCCGTCAGTCAGCAGGTGGAGCTGCTCTCTGTGGGCTCCTCCGTCCAGAACCCGTTTCCATGGTTACCCATTCCTCATGACTGACTGACTGTGAGCAGTTCCTGGTTTCTAGTTTACAGTCACATGTAGCAGACTGTAGGTTTGAGGTGGAAGCCGTGATCCACGTTCTAGAAATGCTGCATTAAACTGTACAGTTTCATTGATCAGGTTTCTTCTCAGACTGTTGGCTGATGGTCACATGTATTCACTGTCAACAATAAAGAGCCTTGTTTAAGTCTCTGTGGTTTGTTCTGGCAGCTGACAGGAGAAGCAGACGTGACACAGGATCACCATGGAGACGCCATCAACCACTTCCTGCAACATGCGTTTGGATGCTCTGTGATCTGGTTATTTCTTACCTTTTATTCACCTACATTTTCATAACAGGCACAGCAAACAGAAGTCAGGATGTTTAAGGTCCAAACTCCCAGTTTATAGGATGTTTGTGTTGAAGAAATCCCGTTTTAAAGATGTCTTTCATTTGAAGTTGGATGGATTTCCTCCACATCCTGCAGCGTCTGAGCCTTCAGAGCAGAAGGATGTGGAGTTTGGAGATAACCATCAGTGTTTGAACTTCATCGCTGAACATGTGTAACTCTGTGAAGGATGAGAGTGACCTGCATCTGTGTCCACTCTGCCTCCATCACTGCGTCGGTGCTGTTCAGCTGAGCAGGTCAAGAACCAAACTCCCATGAAGACTTTTAGTCTGGTAACAGATTCGTCTTCATCTGCTCTGGTCAGTAATGACCTCCATCTTTCTGCACTGAATCAAGTATTTTTGTTAAATTAACATGGAGGGGGGGGGGGCAGAACAGAACCCCCTGCCACCGTATTGGGTTCCAGGTGGAACCAGTGACAGTATACCAGAGGTCTCCAACCTGCAGCTCCAGAGCCAGATGTGGCTCCTCTTTAGTGTCTCTCCAATCGAAGAATCAAAACATGTTTTTCATTTAAAAATACAGTATGTCTCAAACGTTTACTACAGTTGAACATTTTGACCATGTTTGTGCCACAGAAAGCACAACCAAAGTCACACTTAAGGTATACTGTCATTTAAGGTGGATTGTCTGTTATTAAGGGAATGTTGACGGTTTAAAAATACCCCCCCCCCCACACACACACACACACTCACATTTAGTCATTTATTGTCCATCTTAAAAATGTTTTGCTAACATGAACTGAACCGTTTTGGGTTAAAATGAATAAACGTCATGGGGTCCAAGTGGGATTCGATCCCAGGAGCTTCTGATTACAATCTCTGTGACTTATGCCGCTGCGCCATCTGGTGGACGGTACAAGTATTGTAAGTTCAAACTTGTTTTAACACTGACGGTCTCTACAGTCTATGGTCTCTACAATGCAAACATTGAGGGAATGTTGACGGTGTAAATATATGAGAAAAACAACCCCCCACCCCAACCACAAAAATCGCCATTTTGTCATTTATATTCCTGGTCCATCTTAAAATGTTTTGTGAACCATCATCGAACCGTTTTGGGTTAAAAACCCGCCATGGGCTCTTTGAGCTGCGGGTCTGTGACGGATGTTCTCTGAGGTTTGTTTCATCATCAGGACATATATATATGAAATCTCAATGACTTCTGTTTGTTGTTTAGCAGCAGGAGAAGCTGCTTCCGGTCAGACCACAAACACAAACTAATTTCACGTCACGTGAGCGGTTTAGGATTCTCTTTTCTGACAAATGTCAATAATATAAAAAATCGATTGAAGATTTCCGGATCGATCGGTGATTCGGGGTTCGACTTTCACGCATGCGCACAGCCGGTTCTTCCTTTCTGCTAGCTTCTCCGTCATGGCGCCTATCGTAAGTACAAACGCGTCACAACAAAAGCATGAAAACGCTCATTTTCCGGTGAAAATTCGCTCCTGGAGCGGCTGCGGTCACACTCGCCGGTTGTGGGGGTGTTGTGTGAGGACGGCGGGTGTCCCGGTGGTTCTGGGGCGGTCCGGAGGAGCCTGTTGGAGCCGGAGGGGTTCGGGGCCTGCTAGCTCCTGCGGCCGCTCGCAGCTCACCACGCTGCGGAGTCCGAACGCTGATGCTCCCGCTGAGCGTGTTCGTGACGCGGCGGCGGGATGAGCGGGACGTCCGGGCTCCGACGGAGCTCCGGACCGCGTGTAGACCAGCGAACGGGACGTTTGGTTCCGAAGGCTGAAAGCTTCACGTGAATGTGTAGTTCCGGTAACGAGCGGTTGGTGTTTCTGCAGCAGAAGAAGCAGAACTCCGGCAAAGGTGGGAAGAAGAAGAAGCAGGTCCTGAAGTTCACTCTGGACTGCACCCATCCGGTGGAGGACGGCATCATGGACGCTGCCAACTTCGTAAGTGTCCGTCCACACCGGCTACAGAAGGCTGTCGGGGAACCCGGTTCCTCGGACGGTTCTCCAGCATCTTCAGGGCTGCTGGGCAGCAGGAACCGCCGAGTGGATCAGTGGATCATCAGCAGCTGGATCTGTCTCAGACATGATGGTGACGGATGGAGAGAAAATAGACTCACTCGATCCGTGTGCGCGTTAGTCTTCATTTGGACATAAGTACACAAATATGAAACAGACATTACTGCAAATTACAGCAGCTTAAAGCTAACTACACACACAAATCTTAAAAAAATATCTGATATACCTACACAAAAGCAAATGTATTTGGAAAGAAATAAGTATGACCCCGATTTATGTGTGCATCATTCTTGATGTGTGTGTATGTAATTCATAAAATACATTATGTGCATAACTATAAAAAATTAAACAAAAGACGATTTATACATGCAAAAATTAAAATTACAACAGCTTAAAACTACACTCACTTTTTACGTGCACACAAAACCTCAGTTACGCACAAATCTGATTTGTAATCTAATTTTTACGTCTCCAAGTGGTGCGTTCAAATGCTGTTTGAATGCTGGGTCATCTGAGTTTTCCTATTATTAAGAAAGTGTGAAAATATCAGATTACACCAGATAATATTCACAATACGAGTTCAAAGCAGCCAGTAAGGTAACTCTAACGACCCAGCATTCTAGCAGCATTTAAACGCATCACTTCAGGATGAATCTCGGAGATAAACAGTCTCACATTAGAATTTATGGAGAGAAATAACTATCACCTTGATTTATGCGTGCATAATTCCTGATCTGTAACTTATTATACATTTTGTGCATAAGTACTAAAATTACTTAATTCAAAAACCTCTGATGACCCAGCATTCTAGCAGCATTTAAACGCATCACTTTGGGATGAATCTTGGAGATAAACAGTCTCACATTAGAATTTATGGAGAGAAATAACTATCACCTTGATTTATGCGTGCATAATTCCTGATCTGTAACTTATTATACATTTTGTGCATAAGTACTAAAATTACTTAATTCAAAAACCTCTGATGACCCAGCATTCTAGCAGCATTTAAACGCATCACTTTGGGATGAATCTTGGAGATAAACAGTCTCACATTAGAATTTATGGAGAGAAATAACTATCACCTTGATTTATGCGTGCATAATTCCTGATCTGTAACTTATTATACATTTTGTGCATAAGTACTAAAATTACTTAATTCAAAAACCTCTGATGACCCAGCATTCTAGCAGCATTTAAACGCATCACCTGAAGTCTAACATCAGATTTGTGTGTAATTTTGTTTCAAGCTGTTATTTAATCTGATAGTTTGTGTAACTTGTACTTTATATTAGTTTAAATGCCATAATTATGTATGGGTCACAAATAGAATTACACATGCACAAATCTGGGTGAGTCCATTTTCTTTCCACGTGGAGCTCCTGCACACCACGACTCCCTGCATCTCCTCGTGTTCCCGCAGGAGCAGTTCCTGCAGGAGCGCATCAAGGTGAACGGGAAAGCTGGCAACCTGGGTGGAGGCGTGGTGTCCATAGAGAGGAGCAAGAGCAAGATCACAGTTTCCTCCGAGGTGCCCTTCTCCAAAAGGTGAGCTGTCCGTGGTTTGAGGACGTGAGGCGTGTGCAGACAGGTGGAGGTGGGACCTCCAGGAGAAACTAGACCACAGCTCTGTAGAACGGAGACGAGCTGCTGCTCCAGACTCATCACTGACGACCCAACGTGAGGATAGAAAACACTCCAGTTGTTGACTCAATGAGGACGCGTTTGTTTTTCTCCTCAGGTTGTTGAATAGAGCAGCAAAAATCCATCCAGTCTATTTGAAGATTCAGTGTCTAATGACGCTTTTCTGTTTGATGAATATTCATGAGATCAAAGATGTTTTTGGTGTTTAGGTTTTATAAATAGGCCTCAGTCAGCACAGTTTTGATACAATATATGTAAGTTTGTTTGTGTTGTGGAGTACTTTACACTGTGTTTTAATAAAAATGTATGTTGTAAGACTAGGGCTGGGTTAATAGAATCGATCTGAATTTATCTAAACCCAATAGATCAATCATCAATCCCTAAAAGTAGAGATCTAACACAGAAAGCTCAAGTCCATTAGCTTGATGCTAACGTATAACGTAAACCGTTTAAACTCTAAATTGAATTAAAGAATCGAAAATAATCTGAATCAAATCAATGCAGGATTTTGTGAATCTAATTATTTATACCCAGCCCTATGGAAAACCTTTGATCTAATTTCCTCTTTTTACTGATCTAAAAAATGATCCCAACCGTGACTCCAAAACCTCTACACCATGTGTTAAAATCCAGGCCCGGGGGCCAGATCCGGCCCTCTGGGTAATTCTGTCCGGCCTGATGTCATCTTGCTCTATTTTTATGGAGAGTAAAATATTGAAAGTTATTTAAGGCCTAAATTGACTTATTCTGGAATAATATTCCCACCTTTTTATTATTCATAATTATGTTTAAAAGTTAGTTTTAAAAATGTAGTTTTAGAGTGTTCAATAAATGTTTCTTATTCGGCCCGCGACACGAGGTGTTTGGGATTTTGGCCAAAAATCACTTTTATTTTTCTTTAACCAGACTCACTGTGGGGGGTAAGAGCTGCAGGTTGCACAGCTCTGATCTAGATGTTTGATTCATGCGCATCAGCTCACTCCTGCAGGTCAGCTCACTCCTGCAGGTCAGCTCGCTCCTGCAGGTCGGCTCGCTCCTGCAGGTCAGCTCGCTCCTGCAGGTCAGCTCGTTCTTGTCCCATGCTGCATCTCTCCCACATCCTCGTTACTGCGACTCATTGCCACAATCTTGCTCGTCATCCATAGTTCTGCTGTATTTCAATTACATTTTGTAAAAGCAAATTCTCAACCTAAATTTCAAGGTTTCTAATCATCACTTTGAAGTTTTCTTGGACTAAAATCACCTCTAGGAATACGTGCACACCTCTCGTGCACTCCATTCCAAAGGATGAACCTGGTTGTAGAGTAGCATCGGTTAGGGACCATCTGCAGCTCCACCCTCCAACATGTTCATTTGTGATGGAGCGTGTGCACGTGTCAGGCATGCGCACGTGTCATGCAGTATGACCTGACCTGAACTCGCTGCTCGTCTGCAGGTATCTCAAGTATCTGACCAAGAAGTACCTGAAGAAGAACAATCTCCGTGACTGGCTGCGCGTGGTCGCCAACACCAAGGAGAGCTACGAGCTGCGCTACTTCCAGATCAACCAGGATGAAGAGGAGGAGGAGGATGAAGATTAAAGTGTCATTCACGCTGTTTTTGTACATTAAATTTTGTTTGGAGTACAGAAGCTTCTGGAGGTCGTGTTCATCTGTGGGGTCATCAGTCCAGCCTGAATTTACATCAATGTTTTATTAATCATTGCAATGGAAAACAACACAATGTAACAAAGAATTTACGTAAAAAATGCAAAGCAGACAGAAGGACGAACGAACCCGGCCCACGCCGTGGTTCTCCAGTTCTGACTGGCCCGCGAGACCGCTTAGAGCGCTGGAATAGTTCAAACCAATCAGACAAAGGAGTCAGACGCTGAGGTCTTGAAGGACTGAGGTGAGCATCCAAGATGCAGAAGTGAAGGAAGAACAAAGGAATGTAACATCAGGTGGAGTGCACCAACGCAGAACCCGTTCCAGATCCTGATTGTGGAACGGGGCGCACACAGATCCTCAGACTCCTCCCTGACCCGACGGTGAACGTAGAAAAGGCACAGGTATGGAGTGTTGGTCTCTGAACCCCCCAGAAGAGCTGGTAGCACCAGAAGACATCAGAACCATGCAGACCAAAACGTTAAACAAAAACCGGTTCTGGGGGTTTGGGTTGGAGTCCTGCCGGACCTCCGCTGAGGTGAGGATGACGTGCAGGCCGCGCGTCCGTCCACGGGCCCTGGCCTTCTGGTCCAAGTCGGCGTGGAGCCACGTTTGCTGGTAGTTGAGATGTGTTTGTGCGCGCCTCCCCTCCCCCGAGCTCGCCGCCCCGCAGACGGGACGGGCGGAGCTTCAGAGCGTTCGGGGGTTGTACTCGGGCAGCTTCTTCAGCCTCTCCTGCTCCTGCGGGGTGTCCTGCCGGGCGATGGCCAGCGTGTGAGAGTAACCCATCACCACCTGCAGGGACAGCGGCGCCATCATCAGCTGTACGCTCAGGATTCAGGTATCTGCAGCAGTTCTGACGGGTCTGCTGTCAGAACGTCGATCCTGACCTGTCTACGGTCTGGTCACAGCGGCTGGAATCAGGTGGTCTTCAGGACTAAAGGCAGACAGGTTTGTTCTCAGGTAACCTGGAGGTTCTCTCACTGAGTCTGTTCCTGATCAGACCAGCAGCAGCTTCACACCAGAGCTGAAGGTGAGAGGAACCTGTCTTCCTGCTTCGCTGGAAGACAGGTTCCTCTTGTTCAAAAGTTCTTCTCAGAACTTTTGGAATCCAGCTTGATGCTCAAACCAGCAGCCTGCATGTCAGTATCAGTGTAACAGGAGGCCTTTCTCCACTGTGTTCATGTCCAGCCAAAGCTGCAACAGACTCAGTGTGAAACCCAAAATACCCACAATCCCCTGGGAACTATGAAAACTAAAGAAAGAACCACCAGGAAAAACACTCAAGTGTTCCTAAACTCAACGCGGTTCTGCAAGTAACACAAATGAACAAACTTCATTCTCGACCTTCACTGATGGAGAACTTTTGATTCCCTTGAACGAGAGAATGCTTTCATCTCTGTTGGTATGAACGGAGGGAGAGAAGAGCAGGTGAGGGGAGACACCTGTTCAGGTACCTGCTCAATGTAAATGCCGTCCAGGGTTTTGACCTCCTGTGCAGTCGTGGAGGACTTGGGTTTGTTGTCTCCGTATCCCTGAAGAGAAAAAGACACCAGATGGTCAGAGCAGTTCCGACTGACTCCGCCCACCCATCCATCAGGACGGAGCTCCTTACCAGCTCCCCAAAGGTGGGAGAGGGCCCCCAGCTGATTGTGCTCTCGTCTGCAGCAATGATGATGCTGCTCTTCCTGGAACACAGCAGACATGGAGCTGACAGGGAGACCGGGGCTGCTGTGGTTAAACGTCTGCAGTGACATCTGGACCACTGACTGGACATTACAGGTGCAACATCTGGACTACTGACTGGACATTACAGGTGTAACATCTGGACCACTGACTGGACATTACAGGTGTAACATCTGGACCACTGACTGGACATTACAGGTGTAATATTCTCTTCAATGGATCAGGAAACCTTTATCCAAAACTTAGACCAGTGGGACTCAGATTTGTCTCAATCCGGATTTTCAAAGACGATTTCATGATTTAATTTGAAGGCGATTTTTTGAGGGTATAGGTCAATTCGGTTCAATTCTGCTTCAGACGGATCGAACTGGTTTGATTGACAGAACAGAAATTGATTAATTGTTACACCACTACTGTCTAAAGAGAACTGGACTGAGTGACTCCTCCCCCTGGTGTTCCAAACAGGAAGTACCTAATCAGTAATCAGAACAATCCTTCTGGATCTGGTACCTTTTTTTACCACGTTCATGTTTGTTTTCTGGTTATCGGGTCAAATCAGGATCAGATTAAACCAAATGAAAATCAAGATTGAAAATTTGACAGCAGTTATAAACTTGAAAATACACATTGAAAACTTGAAAGAAATATTGAAAATTTGAAGAAAAAAAAAAAAATGAAACCAGAAGAAAAAAAACTAAAACTGCTACGAACTTTAAAAAAAAGTTTATTTTTTTAATTGAGAATGAGTGTTTTTCAAGTTTTCATTCACTTTAAGCTGATCCTGATTTGACCCCATAGCTGGTCTCACATGAAGGTTCGACAGATTCTCCCAAACCCACTTTCTAGTGATAAGGGGCGTGGCCTTCCTGTAAGCTCACTCCTGATTGGTGAGAATGGTTGCCTTAGAAATGCTGACCCAGGCTTCTGGTTCCAACATGGCGGCGTCCACATCAGGGAAAAATGGCGATTGAATTGACTTCATTTGGTTGGAGCTGGAGGTAAACCTTTTTCTGTGGGTGACGTCACACTCACTCAGTCCAGTTCTCTTATACAGTCAATGGTTTGGAAGGATTTCTTAGAGGAGCAGGCAGCTCTGTGCTCAGCACACATGTGGTGGTTATGGGATGACGGTGATGTTGGGCAGCAGAGCCGCCATCAGAGTGACTGTTAACACTGTGGGCCTTCTAACACCCCCCCGCCTTCCTGTTTAAAACTGGATATTAGGGACTGGGGGGTTAAACTAGCGCAGACACATTACAGAAAACTTCAATTTCTACCCAGAACACCTGATCCGATGGGAGGAGTTCGGCACTCACCCACAAGCCAGACTGCGGATCTTCCAGCCGCACAGATCCTGCACCGCTTTGGGGTACATGGTGGACTCTCTGGAAGTGTTCGTCACACCCCAGAAAAACAGCCCCCCTGCAAAAACACGCCATCAGTCCACTGGACGTGTAGTGTCAGTCATGAGCAGCGCCGCGTCCGCTCGTACCCATCTCGTTGACGGCGAAGGAACACTGGTATCCTGCGTAGATCTGAGCGGCTCCGCGTCCAGGGAAGTCGAACAGCTTGACGAGCCGAGGAACCATCTCGTCCTTCTGCTCCGTGTGGCCCAGACGGCCGTACCCTCCGAAGCCCCAGCTGAAGACCCGCTTCTGGGAGTCCAACACCAGCTGCACACCACAAAGGCAGCACCGCTGTCAGACTGAAACCGTCACAGCCACGGCGACCGCCGAGCACCCCTCACCGTGTGGTTGGCCCCGCACGCCACGTCCCGCACCACCACGTTGGGCACAGGCATGATCTGGCCGTCCTTGGACTTCTCGATGAAGATGGCGACGCGTCGAGGAATCAGCTCGCAGTCGAACTCGATCCGCTGCGCTCGAGCGATGAACTTCCCGTCGCTGTTGTGGCCTGCCGTGATGCACAGGAGGTCAAATGAGTCCACAAGAGTCAGACGGCTGGGGTGACAGCACTCATCATCTAATCGAGGTTTCTGTTGCCATGACAACGACCTCAAGTTTCACTGCCAGAAGACCATGAAGGCTGCAAGACTGCAAACCTTCACCTCCAAACAACAGGACGAGTAAAGCAGGCAACGCTGAAGTATAAAGTATCCTTTAGTATTTGCAGTATTTTAGCTACAGAAAAAAACTTTGTGTCTCCAGCTTACCGAGCTGTCCGTACTCGGGACATCCAAACGAGTACAGGTTTCCTTTGCAGTCCACCACCATGGAGAACTCGGCGCCGCAGGACACCTTCACCAGAGGCTGACCGTTGTAGGAGATCTGAGCAGAGACCAAGCAGACCCGTTCAAACCATCCGTCCCACAGGCTGGGAGGGAGGGGTAAGGACCAGGACACAGCTCACCGGTGCTGGACTCAGGACTGCATCCGTCTGGTTCCCCTGACCAAGCTGGCCCAGCTTGTTCTCACCAAAAGAGTACGCAGTACCGTCCTCTGAGGAGACAGGACGAGAACCCCAGTTTACATCCAGACTGCAGGCTCAGGACTCTGACAATAAATGAACCGAGGGGCTCCATCCATGAAATATTAGCAGTAATTAATGATTTAAGAGGAGTAATAACAGAAGAAATATTGTGAAAAAAATTAAATTTCTCAAGAAGATGTTTGAAAAATGTATCAGATCAAAAATGTTTATTCTGAGAATGACAGAAACAGCTGTTTGTTTCTCTGTAGACGTCTGTGGGTTTGACTTCCTGAAGTCAGCGGATACTTCCTGTTTGGAACGTAAAGGGGTCACTCAGTGCAGTTCTCATATACAGTCAATGGTACAAAAGAGACCAACAGCTTTAGCAAAGATAACGCTACAGTGGTTGCTAACCCAACTATTTGTAGTCACGGTTCCCTCATTTATCGTTCGAGTTACGTTCTAAAGCTAACCCATGATTTTTTTTTTATGCTTATAAATGTTTTCATGCTTTAAAACTTTATCCACCTTTTTCAGAAAGACAGGAACGTTTTCACAATTCTCTCTCTTGTTGAAACTCTCAAAGTTCAAACTTTCATTGAAAAATAAATCCAGGATTATAGAATGAAAACAAAGATCTGATTGCAATGAAAGATAAATGTACGTTTTTATGAGAGACATGGCATCAACAGCCAATCAGGATGCAGAACACAGTGTATTTATACAGGATGAAAATGGCAGTAATGAAAAACCTGTGAACAGCGAGACTGAAAGGTGAAACCCCATAGAGAGAGGACACCATCGGAGAACTCTCAGGTTCAGTGAACTGAACGCAACACAAGTGAAGACACTTTAGCAAAATTAAAGCTTCAAAAGTCCTTTGAGAAACCTCTGAGGTGTTTCAGCAGCATGTTAAAAGACACTCCATCCTGCATGGTTGAATACTTTCAGACTGAAGGGGAGGCTGTGTGAGCCCACCTGTCAGAACCAGGGTGTGATTGCGTCCACAGGCGGCAGACACAATCACATGTTCTGCCAGAGCCTCGATCAACTTTGGAGCCTCGATGCGTTTTGTGTCTCCGTGACCCAGCTGACCTTTGTCGTTACGACCTGCAGAAGAACAAACAAGTGAGTTCACACTGAAACGCTTTAGCGGGAAGAAAACGGGAAAAACGGGATGAGAACGGTTCCAGATTCAAGAAAAGTATAATAATATTTGCTCGTTAGCTGATTCTTTTGGTGGTCACCACGATAAATCCTCCGACTCGTTTCCCTCCATGCTCCTCTACATCCATGAACCTCCTCTTCGGTCTTCCTCTAGACCTCCTAGTGTCTCCATCCTCAGCATCATTGTACCAACATAATCACTGCTCGTCCTCTCCACATGTCCAAACATCTCCGTCTGCATCTCTACATTGATCTCCAGAACATCTACCATGATCTGATCGCCTGATGGATTCATTCCTGATCATCCCGGTATCTCCCAAAGAGAACCTCAGCATCTTCATCTCTGCTGCCTCCAGCTCTGCTTTCTGTCTCTGCATCAGTCTCTGAATCAGCAACACTGCTGCTCTTACCACAGTCTGACCTTCCTTTCATTCTTGATGACAGTCACACCTGGAACCTTCTGCTACCTGTTCCAACCTGCTTGAAAACACTCTCCTCCTCTCCAGATGTTCCTCCCCTGCTCTCACTATAGATCACAATGTCATCTGCAAACATCCTGATCCACAGAGATTCCTGTCTTTAACCACTAACAAAACTCATGCGATTTATTTTTTTCATGTAATTAATCTAATTAATGTATTTTTAATGGAACCTTAATGATGGCTGTGAAAAGCTTTATTTTTGAAATATTTTCATTTAAATTCATGATATTGTGGTGCAGTAAAAGATCAAAATAAAACGAAAAATGCAGCTTTATGAAGTTTTCTTATTATGAGACCTCCAACCTTTACTTTTACATCAGTAAGAGGGATTTCTTCAATCTATGAATTGTATTGTTGACTGTTGTTGATTATCTCTTGGTGTTTACGTGTATGAATGACTCCTTCACCACCTCCTCATCTCAAGAGGACTTCCCAGGTTATATAAAAGTAAAATAAATAAAGAAATCTCAAATCATTAAAAAAAAACAAGATCAAACTCCTGGTCCAGAGTCTTCTAATTTAAAATGTTAAAACAGAAGGAACAATTTCCTGAGCAACACAGAAGTACTGACCACAAACTACTTATTAATGCTAAAATGTTGACAAACTTATTCCATAGTTCAGCTTCTGATACCATCACAGATCAGAGAATCCCGTTTATGATAATGAACACTTCCTCTGGCTTTATCCCTTAACAGCTGTTTGTGTTAGTTCTGTCAAGAACTACAAAGTCACACATTGATGATGTCACAGCAGCGACACAGACGTGCTGAGAGCAATGGAGGTTTCTGCTGAGTTCATACAAACATTCAAGTGAACAGTTGGAGGTTTAAGATTCGAGAACACAACTACAGTTAGGGATTAAAAATCAGATTAATGTGACTAAAAAACATCAATGTGATCATTTGACAAACCAGATCAAAATAAACAATTGCTTAGCTTTCTTCATAAATTAACTTACATATTACAATTAAAATAAACTAATTTTGCTTTTAGATTTCTGTTTGGCAGTCATCACTGTCTCTCACAGAAAGGAGGTTCCTGGTTAATCCTGGCCAGGTTCTCCCTGTGCACGTGTGCACATGCACGAGGATGAACCACGATCAGACAGAGAGGTGCTAAGCTAACACCTCCGATGGCGTCTGGTTACGATCCCACTCACCCCAGCTCCAGAGCTTGCCGTCGGTGGTCATGAGGAGGCTGTGAGCAGCACAGGGTCCAGAAACCACGCCGCTCACCTGGACGTCATTCAAGCAGCCGTAATGGTGGGGACCCCACAGGTTCTGGCCCAGGTTACGGAAAGCAGCTGGAAACACATGCAGACTATCTTTAAAACAAAACCACCGATGAGCTATAAGCCATATCTAAAGACCTCAGTTCATCACGTTACAGGTGTTGGAGAACAAAATGGTAAATGTTGTACACTTGTGTAGCGCTCTCTACCCTCCGAGGGCCCAAAGCGCTTCGCAGTCATAGACCCGTTTACACACAGGTGGCAGCTCCGCTGCCGACCAGAGGCAATTCGAGGTTAGGGGTCTTGCCCAAGGACACTTCGACACAAGGTGGGAATTGAACCCATAATCTGATCAGGAGTCGACCGCCTGACCGCTCCACCACGGCCACCCCATAAGAAACTTGAGCATCTGGTTGTGATGAGCTGCAGTGCACTTCCTGTTATGACGCTCACTTCTCAGAAAAATTCACCAGCGTTCTAAAAATAAACATTTAGCATCAAGATGTGATTAGAACCGATAACACGATCTGCACTTAAAGATCAGAGTGAAGCCCCGCCTTCTTTTCCAGTCACTTTAGTTTTTCATTTCTACTAAAATCATTTTCTAAGACTAAATACAGGTGAAAGATGAAGATATTTTAAAGTCATGTTTTTGAACAGACAGACTCATGGATCTAAAGCTTTGATAAAAAAATCTTTCATTAGCAGCTTTAGCTTCAGGAAAACATGACAGAGACCACAAGCTGCTTTTATTACTTTGTGGAACTCTGAAGTACTTCAACATTTTAATTCATTGCTTCTCCTGCAGACTGATATGGTCCTTTAAAGACTAACAGCCTCAGATCATGGTAACTAAAGTTTACACAACTCTTCACTTTTATTACTACTTTAGTTATAGTTACAAACTGTTGGAATATTAGAAAAACATGTAAAGATGCGAAAGACATCTGATTTTTGATGAAGGAAGAAGCTCAAGAGATGCAGAAGCAATTCCACAGAGATCCTCTCAGATCACTGGAGTTCATTCTCCTGATGTCTGAAGGCCTGAAACTCTTCACATGCAGCCGTGACCTTTAACCTGAACCACACACGAGGGATTTGTAAAAGGTTAATGAATGAGTGTTAAAGTGGGTCACATGATCGCAGCTCTGTTAGCTTTCAGATCAACACTTATACAGACGTCTGCATCTAAAGAAAATCTTCAAATCAGAGCTCAGTTCGAGCATAAAGACGGATAACTTTGATTTCTGCTGCGCAGACGTGACATTTCAGAACCCCCCCACTCTGGACTGCTTGAATACCTAAATCAGGTGTGTTCAGCCAACCAGGACATGGAATCACCTCAGTCAG
>NC_050518.1:32923571-32964428 GCF_002922805.2 Oryzias melastigma
CATTACGCTCTGAGAATCTGCGGTCTGCAGGTGTTGTGAGGTTGGACTCCATGTTTCTGTAGTTTTGGGTGCAGCCCCTGGGGGGTGGGGGGGGCTCATGCTCCCACAACATCTCATCCGTCTGGAGAAGATCTTTGTCCATGCAGCTGCTGCTTCAGCACGCCTCCACCCCCCACCCAGTTCAACAAAGCCGGTTTATCAGCATGAGCCAGTGCCCCCCCCCGGCATGAGCAGCCCCGGGCCACAGAGGAACAACAAAAAGCATACATGCATATCAATGCACATTGCTGTCACAATCAATTACACAAACGTCTTTGGCTTCAGCAGCCGTCTGCACGCCAGACAAAGACAAACGCACACAGAGCGCCGGAGCGGGCGCAGCCGTCTTTGTTCACTTCAGGCATCAGCGTCTGATCCTGTTTGATGCTGCAGAAGAAGACCGCATCACTTCTGTCCAGCCTGTGACACTCGCCTTCCAACAAGTTCTGCCTGCAGTACAGTTTTCTACAGCGAGGAAACGGTAATCCTGACTGCAGGTGCTGATCTTTGGATCACCTGGCTGGTCTGCATAGTTTCATGAAGTCCACTGTGGACCGAGGAGCTTCTGGAGAAATACTTCAACAAAAATGAACTATTAAACTCATCCTGCACTACTTCACTGGACCAGATGGTTGAACATAAACACTGACAGAAGATCTTCATACCAGACTAGTTCTTGGTGATATGGAAGAAAAATGTATATCAGAATATAAATTACTTTATATCTAAATAATAATATATATCACAATATACTACACTAAAGTACACTTTCAGGTGTTCTCTGAAAAAAAATAGATAAAATGTTAATTACTTTTCTCTGACTTGTTTCTTTAAAGTGCACAAAATTTCAAGTTTCTTAGTACAAGAAATTTTTGCACAAAAGTTCAGTAATAAAATAAACAAATAAACACGACAGAAGAGAAATGGCAGGATTGACACTGTTCCATCACCCACATATTGGCCAACACCACACCGGACATGTCGGTCTACGTCGGGTAGGGCTGTGGATCACTGCTTAGGTGGCGATCCGATTCACCAGTCGAACCACGATTCTTGCTTTTTAATGTGTTTATTGCTATGTGTATGTCTATTTACTGGATGGATGAAATTTGAAATTATTTGTATTTAATCATCATTTATACCTTTATTCAGAACAGGAGATCAGAATGAACAAAACTGAGAAAACCCACAAAAATTCAGATAGAAAGAAATTTTGTCATTTTAAACTTTTTTTTATCAATTTTCTGGTTCAGCAGCAACATAAACAACATTAAAAGGATAAAATCTCTGCTGTTTTGGATCATTTAACAACAGAATCTGAAAATGTTCTCCACAGTTTTCTATCCTCAAAGTTCTTTAATATTTTACGCTCTAAACATCACATATTGGTGCAGAGCTCGTATGGAAAGTCTTTTTTCCCGCAGCAGAATCAGCTGATTCACGTTGATTACATCCATCAGCAGCGCGAGGCTGTTTCTTCAGAATAAGCTGGAGTTTCGTTAATTACGTCAAATATTGAAGAGTTACCATAACCAGAAGAATGTAAACACTGCAATGTTAAAGCTAATTCAATTTTTCAGAAGTTACGTTTGTGAGCGGAACTCTCGCTTTACTTTGAAAACCGGAAGCTTCACCGTCACGAAGATCTGTTTAGTTCCGGTGGCGGTACCGCGGCCTTTTCGGCTTTGAGTTTGTTAACTTAAAATCCAACATTAAACTGCATTTCAGAGCAAAAATACATCGTGCCCAGATAATATTATGATCATACTTTACTACAATTTACTACATTTATAAAGATCGCGAATCAGCAATCTTGGACGTCGTGAATATCCGTACTACCGGAGCACCGGGATACTCCTTACAGCCCTAGTCAGGGGTCACCGACCTTTACCAGTGAAAGAGCCATTTGTGCTGGTTTTCTCCTGATCCAAACCTGGAAGGAGCCGCATAGTCTCACTTTAGCCTTTAGGAAATGTGGATTTGCATTCAAGACCTTTTTTCTAATAAGTTTGAATTATTTCTTTTTGGCACAAAAAAGCAAAAATATAAAAATAACCAAGCATCTCTGAAAATGTGATATTTATATATATAAACACACGTTTGACAGAAGCTCAAATAACTTCCTTTCAAAATAAAAGCAGCTCTTTGCCAAACTGGATCATCTCAGTTCAGCTAGTAACCAATGTTGTTCAGCATAAGATAATATGTGCTTTTAACTCTTAAAAGATCAAAGTTTTTACCAAAGTTTTGCTTTCCATATTAAATCTGTTCATTCTGGAGGTAGAGTTGATCAAACAAGACGTCTTCAGGTCAACAGATGTAAAAACCTACAGAGTTTATCATCTGTGTGAACCTCAGACATCAGTTTATAAATGGAACTGATCTAAATTAAATAAATGCTAATTAAGTAATCCTTACTTAAAAAAATGTATTTTAGTTTTCTTGCATTTATTTATGTTTTGTTCTTCCCCGTTTGTCCTCAGCAGTCTTACACTGCTGGGTTTTGTTATTTTAGTTTGGACCTTGGCAGTCTTAGTTTTTGGGCTTTGTTTGTTTTCTTTGGGTAGTTTTGGTTATGCAGTCATTATCAGGGAGCTGCTGACTGACGGTCGACATGTCTGGGTCAGCATCTCCGTGACTTATTTTATGTTTGACCATGGAGAGATAACAGAGCCACGTGTCTCTCGAGTCGCAGGTTGAAGTCCTCTGGTCTAAGTAAATGAGCATTTCTAAACTCTCATTCATGTGTAAGTACACAAGCTTTAAGTCTGTTTTGGCTTCTACATACAAAAACCTGTTACCATTGAATGTGTGTTGAAAGTTAAATCAGTTGACCACCAGGAACTCGGACTTGTGCGAACCATTTGAAAACTGATGGTGAAGGAGACATTAATAGTTGTGGTTTGTGTCCAGCCACAATTCTAAGACAGACTCTTTCACAAATCAGAATTGAGCTGTAAAAAGAGTCTGGAGCAAGACCCACCAGATTCACACTGCGTAGACATGTCGCACCAAGCCTGTTTAAAATGGGAGCTCATGCGCTAGTTATGGGGTGTAACGTATCACAAAACTCTCAGGTCAGTAAAAAATACAAAAGAAAAAGATAACAAAATAAAAGCCTAAAATTCCTTTTTTGAAAAGTATGAAAACATATTTAAAGTACTTGAAAGCATAAATATACACACATCTTTGAACACAAATGAAAATTTAAAAATGTGTAGTCTGGTTATATTACATGTCTAGAGACTACATCTACAAATACTGAGGGAGAAGAATGCTAAATATGCATTTTTTCAGTCAAACAGGTGAACGTTCAGATGGTACAGTGGAGCTGGGACCTTCAAGAACAAACTAAAAAAGATATTTGGACCAAATTACAGTCAGAAAACATTCTCTGGGTTTTAGATGTGATGCTAAAGTGTGAGGCTTTGGGCAAACTGGAGCTTTGATGACAATTGGTGCTAAAGATCAAACAAAGGAAATCAACGAGACAGGACAGCTAAACCTGCTGAGGACATCCTGAGGCACACCATCTCCAGGAGGTCAAAGGGGAGTCAGGGCATGAAAACTCTCTGAGACTTGACATGTGGTTACAGAAGCAAATATGAGCTTTGTAGGCATGCTACCTTGTTGTTTGGGCACTTCCTTCCTTCCAATCAGATCCCAGTTGGTGGCTCCAAAGATGACCAGCTGACCTTTCACCTTTGGGCACTCCAGTTTCTGCAGAGGACAAAAGAATAAGTCTTCTCAACTCTGTTAAGTAACCATCACAACGTCCCGTCACTGTTAGTGTCGCCACACTCCTCAGCTGTGGAAATTCTCTGGACTTCTTTAACCCTGAAACAACAGAACTGCTGAGATGTTTCTTTTATCAAAAGGCAGATAAAGACTGAAGTCCATGTCAGGGTCACGCTGTGCAGCACGGAGCCGACGAATGTTTACAGGAACAACTCAACCTGCTGCTCGGATGATCCACCGCCTGCTTTACAGGAAGACCTGTCGCATGCTAGAGCAGGTTCTCTTTTGACCTTGAGGTCACTGGAGGCGGAGTCTGGGCCGCATGGAGTTCAATCTGAGTCAAAAATATGTTTTTGTGTCCACTGTCCGTATCTACTGAACATTCGTTCATGTCTATGTACTTCTGCGTGTCCTGTGAAACGACAGGAGCTAACGACGCTAGCGACTATTGCTAAGGACTCTTCTGATGACCAGATCCAACAACAAAGGTAACTGCAAAATTTTAAGCGTAAAGCTGAAACATCATGAAGCAAATACAAAGTTATCATCAAAGAAGTGTGGACATGTGCTAAATATCGATTTGGGAGCCGCAAATGGCCCGAGGGCCGCCAGTTTGAGACCCCTGTGTTAGTCTAAACACAAGCTCAGGTCATTCTTCCCTAAATGGATTTACACAACCAGAACCAGAACCAAGACAAAACAGTGACATAGAACTAAAACTATTTTCCTCTTCAGAGAAAACCCACGATTTTCTCTTTGACGTCGTCGGCGACGGTGACCGGCTGGAGACCAGACTTGGCGGCCAGCTTGCCGCTCTTCTTGTTGTTCTCCTGCTCAAAGTCGAAGTCATCGTCGCTGCTGAAGTCCCGGTCTTTCCTTTTGCCGCTGGCCCTCTTCCTCTTCATGCCACCGTTCCCAGAGACCTCAGTCTTCTTCGGCGGCATTTTTCACTCCAAAGCTGAAAGAGAGAGTCGGTGATCATTCAGACTCCATGTTCTGTCAGGACGAACAACTCAGAGTTTGCAGATATCTTCTCAACTTTATCCCTGCTTGTTGGTGGCTTTCTGGACCCTGACCGGTTTCTGAGGGTTTCAGATCGACTGCTGTGTACAGACTGGATCAGAACTGAACACAGATGAGTCTCGGAAGGTACAGCAGTGGTTAGGAAGTCCACAGAACCAGCAGTCTGGCTCAAAACACAGAGATGACTTCTTTGTTCCTCAACGTTCAACATTCAGATGTTCACCAGAACTTCCTGTGCTGTCAGAGAACGGACTCCGGCCCATTTATCAATGTTTATAGCCCAAACACAAACTTTAAAACTTCTTCAAAACTTTTTTTTTTTAACAGAACGGTCCACGGATATGTGAAAGTTCGCCACCAGGTCAGCTCGATAAAGTTCTCAGAACACGAGCGGATCCGAACCCACACCGTCAGTGACCGAGCCGCCGTGTTGTGGAGGCTAACCGGGCTGAGCTGTGAATGGACAAAAGTTTGACCGACATTTGAAAAAGCTCCGTTTAACGGCGCCTCCGCGTACGGAACCCCGCTTTCTGCCGTCCCTCCGTCGGTCCCGGCTGGAGGACTGGTCCAGAGTCCGGGAGGAGGGCGGGTTCGGAGCCCGGGAGCCGTCCGCCGGCGTCCGTCCGTGTGCGGCGGCTGCTAGCTTCCTGAGGCTAAGCTCGCGCTCTTTGTTCGGTGCTGGTCGGGCGGTAAGCTAGCCGCCGTGTAAAAACACCGTCCTGCGCGGAGACTCGGCGTGTTAGCGGGGAGACAAACGTACCGGAAAACTTTAGATGCTGTTCACTAACGGAAAACGTCGTTAGAAAGACGGAGAGTCTGAAATGTAGGAAACGGGCGCGCGGCGGCGCTCATTAAGGAGCTAGCGTTACCGCGCGCGCTACTGTATGCTAACTCTAAATAAAGACGTTCCTGAAAACGATGCTGCGACGACAACTTTTCCAAACCCCCGCAGAATGCGCCAGTTTTCCGGCGCTAAGAAGGTTATCTGCGGGCTTTCCTCAGACTGACCTTGGTTTCAGTTTGCGCCCAAAATAAATCATATAGCGGTGATTTCCTGATTCGGCAGCTCTCTGTCCGTCTCCCGTTTGATTGATTTGAACAAAAGAAGCTGCAGTCTGCCTTCACACCACGTGGTTTGCGTTCACAATTCATACAGGAAACTCCGCACGCAGCTGGACGCGCTCATTAGCGCACAGAAAACAAACCCCAGCGCTGGGACCCGGACTCCACACCGGACCCCGGAAAGTTCACCGGGAACTCTGGAGAAAGTTGAACGGATCCAGAAGTCTGCAAAGTGACCAGAACCGCAGAAATGCGAGCGCTGCTCCTTCTGTCAGCCTGCGGGCCCGACTGCATCCCTGCTGCTCCTACACTCCTCAACATTCACTCAACTCGGTGCAAAAGTGCGACTGATGTTCAGCAGCAACATTTGCTTTACCTTAGTGAAGAAGACACTTTATTAGACCTCCAGCCACAACAAAACCACAGCTCTCCTGCAGACCCGGTAAAGAGGAACATGTCCTTTTCTCAGCTCTTCTTCAGCACAGATATGACACTCATCAAAACTTAACATTGGAAATACCTTGGTGTTAATTTATATAAAACAATCGTCGTGAAAATGGCCTTCTGTTCATCTGCAGCCACATCCACCTCTACAAAAAATATATTTTCTTAAAAAATAGATGTTCCGTCATAGAGAAATCCACTGGTGGAGAGCATCTGGTTCTGGTTCTGCCTTTTCTCCACTTATCTTCAACCCATTTTACTCATTTAATCCCCTGGTTTGCATAAACAAAACCTGTTTACAGAGTAACTGATGGGCAGGTCAAACATTTCAAACCTGATCATCAACAAACCAACAGTTTTCAGTCATTACCAGACTCCCTCCAGAGTTCCTGTAGACTCGTCTAATGTTCAGAGGATTCCCATAGAGAACATTAATACCTCTGATGTCTTCTTTGTGGTTCATTGAGGCTTTAAACCCTCAGTCCTATATTTTCACCCACGAAAGTAAAATAAAATAACTGGAAAAATCTTCATCCATGACTTTTGAAATAATATTCTTTAAGGACTACAAGGTTTAAAGGTAAAAGTAAATGATAGTGTAGATAAGAAGGACTTGAAAAGTTCAAACTTGGGATTTTTAGCAGGTTGATTCAGCTCCTCCTGGACTCCAGCTGAGCTCTGAGAGTGTGAACGAGTTCATCCGACGAGCCGGGTCCGTTTCATGGCCAAAGAAGGGGTCAAAGGAGCAAGTCTGACTTCTCTACAACACAGCAAACATTTGGATAACTGCTCAATATTCACACTGATTTTATTCATGGGCTTTTGACAGTGTTGACATTACATTTCTGCAGATTTTTACCCCAGAGACACCAGAGAATACTCAGACACGCAGAAGAAAACTTCACACAGAAAAGACCCAGCTGGGATTTGAACCGCCCATCGCTAATCTCTACTCTCTTTTTCATAAACACAAGTGAAGAATTATTACCGGACTTCTTTTTGTGTGGATATATTTCACAAAATATGTTGTACTTTATGTAATAAATTGCCTGCTTTTCATTGGTTTGCTGCTTGATTAATGAGTGATCAGTTAAGTTAATACTCAGGATGAATATCTACAGTTACTTTACACCATTACTGCATTGTGATGAAGTACAAAAGCTGTTGTAACTTTATGTTGTATTTGTGATCTAAATGTATAAAAAAGTGCTTTACAAGGCTCAGAAGACCTGGAGATGACCTGAGAACAGACCACCAGTGAACCCGCTCTACGAGTATACGCCATTTACACTTTTACTATCTAAAGCTCAGTGAAATGTGGCTCTCAGTGTTCTCAAATCCAGGAGACTGAATGTGCTGGCAGAAAAAAAAATCATGTAATACAGAAAACTGAAACAATCTTTTAACAAAAAAAAAATGAAAGTTTGAAGAGAGAATTGGGATTAGAACAAGCCTCAGAAACCATGGCCTGAAACACAGAACGTGAAGACATAAACCTGAAGCTGGTGTCACCTTTGGCTGTATATTAGAACTGGAGCAAGTAAATGTGACATCACCTGCTTTTTGTCGTCTTTCGGGTGATTCTTCTCGTGGTCACCCTTTATGGAACCCTCTCCTCTGCTTCCTCCTGACTCACACCTCATCCTCGTGTCCTCATCTCCACATCCATGAACCTCCTCTCTGATCTTAGACCTTTTTCCTGGTAGCTCAGAACGCTTTCCCCGACATCGTCACTATTCCATCCTGGTCTCTGCTATGGAGAACCTCAGGATCTTCATCTCTGCTGCCTCCATCTCTGAACCAGAGTCTAACATGGCTTCTCTCACTCCAGTCTACTCCACCTTTCCTTTCATTCTTGATGACTCCTTTAGTCACTCGTCACACCTGAAACCTTCCTCCACCTGTTCCAACCTGCTTGCAGACGTCTCTTCACCTCATTCCCGTTCTCTGTTGTTCTGTTGACTCTAAATACTGAAACTCTATAATGACTTTAGTTATCTTTGATCTAGAAGGACGTCTACTTCCTGGACTTGTTGGCTCCAAACATCTTAAAAACTTGCCCTCAGATCTGCTGCTTCAGAACGTCAGTCTTCATGTGAACACTCCTCACTCTTTGCTGGGAGATCCAGATGATGATGTTTGATCCGTGGGATTAAACTTTCACAGCTTCAGACCAGGACTGCTGGTTCTGGTCCTCCGAGTCCTCCACAGATCTACCTGACTTGTTACTGCGCAGTTCTTCAGTGACATTACTGAAATGTATGCAGATGAACTTCAACAAGTCAGTCTGAGGTTTCTTCAGTCCATCCACTCACAAAAGCAAAAACCTTAAACTACAGCTATGCAGGTACTACTTAAAACAATCAGTTTTATTAACAAGTCAGATCTACAGCAGGTGAAGTGTTGATCCTCGATCGACCTCCAGGCTCTCCTGCTGCTCACATCAGCTGGTTGGAACCAGGCAGCAGGTCAGGTTTGAGTCCGCCTCCACGTTGGGCCGGAAGAGGACTTTCATCCCCACCCTGCAGCCCCCCGGTCATGGAGCCCAGCGTGCCGTAACTGCCGCCATACGTCTCCATCTGAGCCGCAACGCTGAGACCCGGCCTGTCCATCCGCGGAGTCGGGGTCAGTGCAGAGGAGGAAAGTGACAGTGGGGTGGCGCTGTTGTCACCAAGGCTCTGCACGGTCACGGAGGACTGGGACCAAAGAGAAGCAGGCTGGTGACCAATATACCGATGAAATGATACCCAACACATGCATTCAGCTGCAGTTTCATGCTGAAGTAAACTAAGATTCAGTAGTTTGTATTTGAAGCTTCTTCTACAGCTTGAATAGTTCAATAACAGCAGAATGTGAACGCCGCCACAGAGTCTGAGATAGTATTTTGTTTTTGAGAAGAGAAACCACATCAGGTCTTATTTTACCATAGACACTAAGGATGTAATCCAGATTCAGTTCTTGTAAAGACCCACTCCAGGAAAAAGGCTGTTTGGGCTTTTTGACATGTTCTTGAGGCATTTCTCTGATGATGGAAGACATTTATAACGAACGTTAAGCTCAAAATTCCATTTCTGAGTATTTCTTTATTCTGGTGGTGAATCGGAGCAGCAAAAAATGCAGAAAAAGATCTTATATGTGGCACGCTGGCTACAAGCTCTCTGCTCCACTCCATTCTGATGCAGACCAATAGATCCATGAACGGCTTTGTTTTCCTGGTCTGAGCTGAAATCTGGATCAGAACCGTACGGCTGGACAGAAACCACGTTGATCGCGGTTTTTGTTGTGCCATGAATGGGTTGTGAGGGGCTGTAAGCTAGTGGGAGAGCGTGTAAACACATGAGTGACGGGAAGTGGGGAAGGGGTTACCCTGCATCAACAATGCTGCCCACAACTTAGAGGTGAATTTGTAATGAACTCCTGCCGCTCTGGAGAAACTATGTCCTAGAAAATGACACAGGTTTATTGATTTAGCCTAAAAACGGCATCATCATCATTAAAAGAGCACCAGGAGCGCTTTAACACTGGATGAAAACATGGTCGGGTGGGACTTGGAGTGCAGTGGTCCTCTGACAGATTACAGGGAATCATTCTTCCTCAAGAAACAGTATAAACTTCTGTGCGTACCATATTTTCCTTCTTTTTATGACTCTAATGTTTGTCATTCCAATAGGTTTCAAAAGTGTCTAATTTTCTCTGATTCTTGTACAAGAAAAAATAAACCTGTACCATTTAAATAGTAAAGCAACAAGTTAACGTCAGATTGGCTCAGCAACTGCAGAGAAACAAGCGTGAAAACTGTTGCCTCACATTGCCCACAGAGACCAGGCTGCCCGCCGCCGGCTTCTTCTTCCGAGCCATGTTGGGGTTCCAGTGACACACCAGGCTGTCGTTCTGCACGCTGTAGTTCTTGTGGCCCACCAGCCAGTAGGTGTTCATTTTGCCTTTACCCTGGCAGGAAGGTGGAGTGTGTTATTCTGAACAAGGACACGACAGCAGTCTATCTGCCAGAAACATCTGAAGTTTTACTAAACAGAAACTTTGTCCTGATTTGGTTTAACAGTATACAATAGAAAGTAGATACAGAGTCAGGATGCTGGAGTGAGGTTGTCTGAGACCTAAAGATGTTCTCTGCTCCTCATTAGAACATCACCACAGAAACACAGATAGACCAGTGTTCAGTCTGAAGACAGCAGACGGTGACATGGAACATATATGGTCTGCAGAGAACAGAAAGCAGCACAGCAGTGACTCAACACAACGCCAAACAATCACTAACAAATGAAGATTTTCAGCAAATTCTTCAAAGTTTATTCTGAAAGTGTCTGCAAGTCTGAAGCAAAGTCCTGGTGGACGTGTAGAATCTGTACCTTAACCTCAATCTCTCCACGCAGCTGCAGCTCGTAAGCATTGTCTTTGATCAGAGCCAAGTACGTCTCTGAGCTGGTGTGGATCTTCTGAGCTGGGATAGAAACGAAATGGTGTCAAATCAAAAGATGAGCTTACATCTGAACATCCTGAGTTTCCCCCATGTTTCTGTTTCCGATGCTGTTTCTATAAAAGTCACATGTATGGAGTCAAATCAGGAAGTGAACGAAAAAACAGATTGAAAACTCGAAAAATAAATGTTGTAACTGAAAAAAAGAAGTACACATTTGAAACCTGAAAAAAATAGAAAATTTCAAAAAAAAAACTGAAGATTTGAAAAAAAAACTGAAGATTTAAAAAGTAAAAGAGTGAAAACTTGAAAATTCAAAATGACTCATTAAAAACGAGTTATTCTTTAGTAACAGCTGCTGTTTTGAATTTTCAACTTTTTTTGGTGGAGCTCCACAGAGTCTGAACTCAATACAACTCAATGCAAAGCTTCAACATGAGCAGCTGTACATGCATGTGTGTGCGCATGTGTGTCATGCTCATACGCAGGCTGGTGGACTCCATCCTGGAGGCCGTGTTGACTGTGTCTCCAAACAGACAGTATCGTGGCATCTTGTAACCGACGATTCCGGCCACGCACGGCCCTGGGGGGGGCAAACAGTCAGTAAACATCCAGAAGTCAAATTAACAGCCAGCAGTCAGTTCAAAGTCAGTAACCGTTAAATTCTGTTTTCCACAGAGCAGCTGCATCATCAACTCATATTAGAAATTCTGAAAGTTCAGCAAAAATCTTTAATTTCACTTTTGACTTTGAAACATTCAAACTTTTCTTTGTAGTTAACCTAACCAGTTGTCTGCATTCCCTGAGCAGCTGGCTTCAGGTCTGCAGACGGCTGGTTCCTCTCACCTGTGTGGATACCTGCCCGGAGCTGCAGCCTCTCTTTGGGCATGTGTGGGATGGAGACCTGTCTCACGGCAGCCACCAGATCCAGCGCCATCTTGGCGATCTCATCTGCGTGTTTGTCTCCGTTTCTCTCAGGCAGGCCGCTCACCACCATGTAAGCATCCCCGATGGTCTCCACCTGGATGGGAGGGTCACTTGAGGTCAGACTGTCTGGAGGTGAACGGCAGCAGCTGCTGGAGGGACTCCAAACACGTTTTCACCAAACCAGAAGTCTGTTTCCTGAGAGTTTGAAGGATCTTCTGAGGGAAGCTTGATTTGATTACAGCTTCAGTGTCATGTCTCTGATCCAGACCGTTCTCCAAGTTCACCCTGAAAAAACTCAGTCTTAAGAAAGTTAACCGAGGGAACCAGAAACGTAATTCTCTCTGTCTGCAGGAAAATAATCTTATCAAGAACATTTGAACCTTTCCGCTCTCCTAGGCCTGTTTACATTAAAAGTGGGTCATCTGGACCCCATAAGAACACTGAACTTGTTTTTTCAATGATTGTCGACCTTTACTGGTGTCCAATGACAGACATGAAGTCTCGTCCACCTTTGTCATGGAAGGGCTAAGACCTCAATGTGAGGGTGGGTCATCTGGACCCCATAAGAGAGCACGAGGGTTAAAATAGCAAAAATAATCTTAGTTTGAGAAAACATGTCTTAGTGACTAGAATTCATCCATTCTTCGGTATATACAGTCAATGCAGGAGTTCAGGGGATTTAGTGACTTTAAGGTTCAGACTCATCAGCAGGAGGACCTGTGGAGCGTTCTCTCTCACCTTGTATACGTCATACGACTCGATGCGGGTGTCAAAGCACATGTACAGGTTGTTGAGCATCTCCACCACTTGCAAAGGAGTGCAGGACGCAGAGATGGAGGTGAAACCTACAATGTCTGAGAAGAATATGGTCACCTGGAACAAAGCAGGAGAACGACTCCATGACTGACTCTGTTCTTCTTCCACTTTGAAGACAGATCCTGATGATAAAAGAGTTCATGTCTCTGCAGTATCTGGGTGATTGCATGTGATATGTTTTCTCAGTGACCTCATCTCTTACATGGCGTATTACCTGGGCAGGGTTAGAGAAACCTCGTTACCTGATGCAGATTTTTCCAAGGAGATTATTTTTTTTTTTAAATAAAGAATATTTGTATTAAAAAAAAGGAAATAAAACTTTTAAGAGAGAAAAGCAGGTGGCTGACAGTAGAATGTATTCATGTGTGAGTGAAGTGAAAAGCAGAAACCGTAACTGTTTTGCATGTGGACAGATTTCTCTAGAGCTCATGATGGTTTATAAATGTCGTCTTAAACATTCTTATTTGTCAGATCTTGCAGAAATGTGAATCCTCACTGACCCTGACATCCTCCAGCACTGCTCTAACCATGATGACTGTGAAAGTCCAAACGTCCAGAGGCATCTGTCCAGTAGGTTGGCTCTATGGAACCGTCTGCCAGAGGCCCTGAGGGCAACTTTAAATAAAGGCTCCTGGACCTTCTTTATCTGGCTTTTACTCGATTACATTATTTTTCTTCATTTTGCGTTTACTCTTTTATTTATTTTATGTTTTATGATTTTACATTGGATTATTAACGTTTTTAGTCTTCCTTATTTGTATGTTTTATTGTTCAACTGTTTATTGCTTTTATCAATATTTTACTTTTTATTTCCGGTGTTATTTCCCGTACTTCCTCAGTTTGATCAGCCGCTGCAGCTCTAGGTCCTGCATCGCCTCCCTGCTGTGGTGCTGCCGGGTCCCCACCATCGACTGTATATAGAAACTGGACTGAGTGACTCCTCCCCCGGCAATCCAAACAGGAAGTACCTGCAGCTCCAAGAAGCCAAAATCAACAGCTGTTAAATAAACTCAGCCGTTCTATTGGTCAGAATAATCACTCTTGCTCTGATCCATCTTCTTGATAATCTGATCTTTTTGTTCACAGGTTTTTCAAATCCCAAACCGACCAATCAGATGCCCCAATAAAATCATGTGGTTCCCTCTGGCTCCGCCTCAAAGGCTTGATTGACAGATTCTCCTGGTCACTTTCAGTGGAAGGGGTGTGGCCTTCCAACAGGCTGGCTCCTGGAACAAACGTTGCCATAGAAACATGAAACTCAAACCAACTTGGACCAATCACTGTCGACTGGCTCCAACATGGCGACTGAATTAGCTTCATTTTGCTGGAGGGAAGGCCTTTTCTATGGATGATGTCACACTTGCTCAGTCCAGTTCTATGTACAGTCAATGGTCCCAGCCTGTGATGCTGCACTTGAATGGCTATACAGTCATCCAGAGGACGACGTCCCAATATGTTCTCGTTTCCCCCAACCAGCTGTTTCCTTCTGTTCATCTCCATCAGGTCGGGGGGGGCAAAGCACTTTGTTACAAGTGAAAAGTGCTGTATGAATAAAGATTGATTTAAAGATTGGATCAGGATGCTGGAGCCTATCCCATCAGAGCACTTTCTCTATGGACCTTCTTCCACTGTCTGTTTTCTGCTGTGGATTCTGGAAGCTCTTGTTGGTGAAGACCTGCTTCCCCTCACCTGTCCAACATGAAAACGCCGTCTTTCCTTTCTAGACTTCTCAGACTCTCCGCCCCCCGTAAAGCACCACCCCCTCCCCCACATCAGGGAGCTTTCTCCGCTGCTTCAAACCTCTTCAATGATCCAGATGCAATCTGACCACAAACAGCTTGTTTTATCTCCGATGAATATGGAACAGGACAATTATCTGTAATTACGCCAACAATAGCAACAAAGGCAGCAGACACACACGTGCAGCGGGTGCATGTGCACGTAGACGTGCACCTCCTGGCAGCATCACATGATCCAGATTGATCAGGTTCACGTTGAAGCAGAATGATGCCAGAATCCCCTTTGCTGAGAGATCATGTGACAGCTCACCTTCAGCTGATGGCAGCGTCCTCAAACGTCGTCATTATTCTATCGATTCGTGTGACATCACGACTTCATCTCCTCAGGATGTGCAGCACATTTCTATCAAAATCCATATCAATCAATCAATCAGTTTGTTTTCTGAGGTTTGACTGTTTCTCTTTGATAATCTTAATGAACGTCAGAGTTTTATATAAATTAGAACATGAGAAGTTTGATGACAGACTGCAGACAATCCTGATGTTTTGGGACCTTGATGCTATTTTTTATTTGTTTTCTTTCATTCTTTAGTGTGAATAATTATGTCTAATGTGTAAATCATATTACCTTGGGTGGGTAGTAATAACCTGTTTATTCTACTCACTCCTTTTTATCACATTTCTCTATTTTTTGTGCCTAAAATAAAAATGAATCCATCATGAGGGAGAAAACAGCCTCTGGTTTATAACTTCCAGCTGCTGGTTTCTCCGTCCTCCTCCACTTACCCTCTCATAACTCTCTGCTTCCACGTGTTTCTGCCTGCGGAGCTGCTTGGCCACTGACTTGGGCAGCATTTGGTGCAGGAGGTCCTCGGCCAGCTGCCTCTGGTGCTTCAAGTCCTCGGTCTTCTCTTTCAGAGTCCGGGCGTAGTTCTGGATCCAGTCGGTCATCTGCTTGAAGGAGACCATCACCACGGGGTAGATGAGACACGCGATGGCCAGCAGGCAGATCCTCATGCTGAGGACTGAAGATAAGGACCGAGACGTTGACCGGAGATCTGACGCTGCTCGGTCCAACAGGCACTGCTGGGCGTTCCTCAGGGCCTGGATTCCTCGGACAGACCCAGACAGAACCTCAGGTCCAGAAACCTGCCACAGACTGGTGTCAAAGACAGAAAACCTGTGCGAGCTCGAGTTTCTGCTCAAGTCCATGTGTTCCAACCAGCAGTGGTTGAGCGGTTCTGTCAGGACTCTGGTGAAGCTCAGGTAGTTCAGGGTGTGGCTCCAGCTGCGATGAAGGCCGTCGCTGGTGGTTGTGTGGCGGGAAAGCATCAGCTGGTGGTTGAGCTCTGAGAAAGTCACCAGAAGCCTCGCAGACAGAACGAACCTCCAGTCGGAGTTCTGTCTGACCTTCACTACAGAGAGCTCCACGCTCTCCCAGACGGCGAGGAGTCTCTCTATGGCCTCAGTGAAGGCGGAGCTTGTCTGTTCCCCAGAAGTGTCTCTGTCAAACGAGTCTTTGAGGAACTCTTCGGTCCTTCCACTCATCTCCTGGCAGGATCCAGTCATCTCCGGGCTGCAGGCGAGGCCGTGGCCGTCCCGCTGAGCCGCCATTCCCTCACAGAGACGCTCCAACGATTTCAGACTTTCCTCCAGCGTCTCGTTGGTCACGTCTTCAGCAAACAGATGTCTCATCTTCTGAAGCCTCGTGACGATGTGCAGAAGCGCTCTTGTCCTGCAGGAGGTCAGCTCGTCGTAAGCCGCCTCCGTGCTGTGCAGCAAACTGAAGCTGGAGCTGAGGTCTGAGGAGACGGAGGCGAGTAACGCCAGGGAGGACAGCAGGCAGGCCGTCAGGATGCGCTGGACGGTCCGGCTGCTGCCAGACGGAGAGAACATGGAGCATCTGAAACGGAAACCAGAGTCAGCGGGATGAGATCACACGGAAGCTCTGGATCAAGATCAGGAAGACTTCTGCTTCATTACTGAAATCACAAACGTCTTCAAGCTGCTGCAGCTTAAAACCCACAGAAAGTCAAATGTTTAAGACAAAACAGAGAGAGGTTTACTGCTGGAAACTCAGGAGGAAGATGTGGAAGTTCTGATGAAGATTATTGTCTAACTTCAGGCTGGTTTTCAAAAAGGAAACTGAGGCTCACAGTGATCTGAATGTCGTTCCTCCAGGAGCAGCAGAGAAAAAAAGGTCTGGGAATAAAACAGAGTTCTTATTGAAGGCTAATAGGACAAAGTCTGACTTTAAAAACCAATTCTGAGTGTCTTTGATCCCAGACGACTGAAGTTCTGCAGTGGGTCATGAAGTCAGGAATCAGATTTAGGAGAATGGACTTTGATTCAGGGCGCCATGGTTACTGCCTGATAAATAACAACATTAAAGAAATACTGTAGTTTTTGTAATGATTTTCTGAATCGGTTCAAAACTCCAACTTAAACATTAATTCAATATAATACATTTCAAACAAATTCACTGACTCTGATGAGAAAAAGGTAGAAACTTCTCTCATCTAAACGTAAGAACAGAGTAAAGAAACGACTCACGTTTACTGGATAAAAGGTCTGAATATCTTTAAAAAGACGAATACGAGCAGAGACGTGAGATCCTCCTCACGCTTGAACAGCATCATTCAGATGAAAATATTCTGTTTCAGTCGAAGACATTTGTACTGGTGTTTGCTGCAGAAAAAAGAGAATTTCGAGGGTTTTTCTGCTGATGAGGGCAGCAGCATCCTCGTTTTTAAACTGGAGAAGAGGTTTGAATGATGACTTCCAGATGTTTTTACAGGAACACTCCGACCTGAAGGTCAGAAAGCTCCTTCTGAGATCTGAACTCCAACATCATCCTGGAACTTTACCGCTTCGTAAAGTCAATAGAAATCCTCCTTTTCTCCGGTTGTTTCTGCAGAAGTTCGGTTATAAATCTCCTCATCCGGAGGACAAAACCAGATACAAGAATTCTAAAAGAAATGGACCTCCTCGGTCAGAACAGAACTCTCCTCCATACCTGCACAGCTCACAGTCGTCCTCCTCCTGCGGAGACGGAGCCACCTCCCTCCTCCTCCTCCTCCTCCTCCTCAGGAGGCTCCTCTTCAGGGAGGCAGAGGGGATGGTCGCGGCCGGGAGGCGCTGCGCCTTCATCGGGGTCAGGAGAGCCGCAGGACGGCGGTCAGCTGCCGCGGAGCCGCGCAGGTGTCCGCGTGCTGCCTCCACCTGCAGGGAGCCAGAAGGACGAGGCAGCGCCGCGCGCGAGCGCGTGTGACGTCACAGCAGACATCCCAATGACACCCCAGCACACACCCCACTTCTTCCAGTTATCTGCACTGCTGGCTGTTGGTCGATCGAGTATCAGAAACGTGTATCCGTGATTTGGATGTTTACTTTGTCTTTACATGAATGTTCTTCACTCAAACAATTAATGAATGGATGAATGAATGAATGGATGAATGAATGAATGAATGAATGAATGAATGAATGGATGAATGGACTTAATAGGACTTAGGATGGAACTGGAATACACCCTCGTGGTTGGACTGTTTAGTTAACTTCTCTAAATAGATCAAATACTTTGTCTTTCATTAAAGACTCCCATTTCCAGTTTTCAACATGTGGCCTGTTCATAAATACTCCGTCCGTCTCTACAAACTTCACACTGAGATCTACTTCTGACCTCGTCTGTCCATCACCTCAGAAACAGATCTCTGGACTGGGGGGGGGGGGTATAAGTTGGGCCATTTAAATGAAAATATATGATGAATATAACAGGCCAAACTCATCTGAAGTGGAACATTTTGCAGAGTCAGTAACTTTTCTCTTCAGTATCCAAAATACTTCTCTGCCGCTTTAGACTTCCTCACACAAGATCTTTGCGTTTCTCTCTGGTGTCCAGAGTGACGATCTGTGAGGGTTCTACTCCTAAATTAGAAGCATTGATGCATTTTATTCCTTCTTCTTTCTATTGGTTTCTTCCTGGTGCAAACATTTAAAGCCTCGTTCTCAGTCTGACTGTGTCTGTCAGGAGCTGGTGTCAGAAACGTCAACTTTGAATAACTTCAACATGACAAAACTGAGGGAACAACAAGAGTGACAATGTAGTTGTAGTTTAAAAATAACATTTACGCTGAGCAAGCACGCGCTCGCTGCTCCGAGCTCTCAGCAAAGGGGAAGGGAAGGGGGGGCGGGGTTGCTCTGCACCAACAGTCTTGGAGTTTCAGAGGCAAATTTTTCATGATGAACTCGAGCCGCTCTGCTAAAATGAATGAGAGGTTTTTACATTTTGTGTAAAAATGGCATAATCATAATTAAAAGATCCCTGGGAACACTTTTCCAAAAGAGGATCAGAGGATTTTAAAAACGAGGCCAATGAAGACATGAACAACTGTAACCTGGTGTGAACATGACAAAAACCAAGGAAACGCTGCTGAAATGGGATTCATGAACACGTAAATCTTTTCTTTGACCAACAATGTTTCAGTTTTCTCTGTGCGGGTCCGAACAATGATGGCAGTGGTGAATTATTCTGATTATGACACGTCCTTCCTGACATAACCCCGACGAGTGACAGGAAACGGAGTTCCTTCATTTTACCACACTAGGTATACATGATGTTCATTTAGAATTTACAAATTATCAGACACAAGTTACCAAATTAGTTTATGAATTCGTAGTAGATTTGGTTGGAGCATAATGATCTACTCGTGTAGAGTCACAATGAGTTAGTGCACGTTGATGTGCACGTGGTCAGCCATTGAATTCAATTAAACTTGATTTATGAGAAGTGCTGTTTGAACCAGAAGATTAGGTTTCTTTTCTTTTCATTTAGTCATATTCCAGCTATAGTTTTTATCTTACGTCTTTTCTTCGTTTCAAACAGTTGATACATTTTTGGGACATTTGAGTAAACATCAGAGTTAAGAATTATAATTTGATCCGGATTCTGCAACCTGTGGCTCTTAAGCTTTGAGGAAAAGTGCTAATGATTGAATAAATTAAAGATTAGTTATCTAAGTTTT
The DNA here is from genome assembly GCF_002922805.2 of Oryzias melastigma. Taxonomy (NCBI): domain Eukaryota; kingdom Metazoa; phylum Chordata; class Actinopteri; order Beloniformes; family Adrianichthyidae; genus Oryzias; species Oryzias melastigma. The sequence continues at coordinate 32,942,816 of NC_050518.1, forward strand.
GTCATTTCTGTTTAAATTTTTAACTTATCAAGCAACTAAGCAAAAAAAGTTTAACTTACTGTCAGATATTCTGTAGAAATGTTCTTTAAATTTGTGCTTTTAATTTATAGGTAGTCAAATAAAAGTCTCTAAAAGATTTTGTTTGGTAAGTTACACTAAAGTCGTTAAAGTTTTGAACAAATGTGGTTAAACATGATTCAAAATGATTTAGAGTTTTGTGTTTTCAATAAAAACCTCAGGTTATTCTAAATGCTTTGAGCTTTTTTAATAGATTCTTCTAAGAGTTGTTAATTTTTTAGATTAAAAGAACAAAATCACACCAAAATTATAACGCTAATAAATATCATACTTGACTGTGTTGCTTTATTTAAGTAAAGCTGCAGCAGGAGGACGTTTTGACACAGAATGAGTTTTATTTTGAAAGGAACTTGTGTGTTCTGCTGTCAAAAGTAAAAGAGTTACAACTGATACACATAGAAACAGGAAGACACTGTTGTAATTCAATCATTGTTATACTTAAAAGCTAAATGGCAAAAAACATAAATATAGTGCGTTTGTAAACGATAAAGTGAGACTGGCTCTCGTTGGGTTCTGGTCTGTTGGAAACTAGACTAAATGACTCTTTTACTGCCTCTTATGGGGTCCAGATGACCCCACTTTTAATGTAAACATAGCACAAGGGTTAAAGGTATCAGACCCCTGACCTAACCTAGGCCAACGCTACTAAAGCATGGCGGACGGGGTCACCAACCTTTTTGAAAACGATGGATACTTCATCCGTACTGAGTCCTTCCAGGGGCTACCAGTTTGAAATAACAAATTTTATCTAGTTTTCCTTTAGTTCTACATTATTACTGATGAATAATGATTCTCCTCTATGTAAAGACTCTGACTTTTCACCATAATTATAGACAATGACAACAAGCTGACATCAATACTCAATTCGTCTCAATAATTGTTACATTTTCAGATGATCTCTAACATTTCATGGGAAAAATGTCCCATTTTCACTCTGTTGTTCCATGTTTATAAACTGTTATGTTAAAGAAAAATCAACTTACACATTTTACACAAATCTGCAGCATTTTAACTAAATTAATGATCTTTGAACTGGAGTAGGTCAGAGGTCACCTAAGATTATCTAAAGTTCATGTATCATCATGTTTTTAAGACATTTTAATTTTTCAATCCACATATTGCAAATGTCATAAAATAAAACAGCAACAGAAAAACTGTCATTTTAGACGCAGCTCACAAGTGAGTTGTTCTATTTTTAGAAGGAGGGCACTTTGAGTGGTCCATGGGGGCACCCATAGACTTAATATATATATATATTAATATATCACCCTGTTGGTGACCCCTGTTCTGGAGTTTCCGACATCAGCTTTTATTTTGAAGGTCCAGCCGGATGCAGCCTCCATCACGCCGCGTGCCTTGATCGCGTAGCTCTGACTAGCGGAGTCCAAGAGCGGCTCGGGACGGAGAGAACAGCCCAACGCGGCGCAGCGATGACTCGGTTGCTAACCGAGCAGGTTTAGTTGGACGGCGGCGCTCCGGTTCTCCCTCGGCGTGTTCGGTGGCGCGCGGGCTCCTCGCCGTTCGGGCGGAGGGGTGTAAGTACCGGGAGCGTTGTTTGGGTTGGAGCCGCGGAACAAAGGGCTGTTCTTCCCTCTTCATTGTTAGCGAGAGGAGCGCTGAAACTCACGGAGCTGTTTCGGACGGTTGGAGGAAGCGAGCCGCTCCGAGGCGGTTCTGGTTCGGTCCAGATGGTTCCGATTGAACTTTAGTGAACAGAAAGTTTGATTTTCTGAAGTTCTGCGTAGATTTTGTTCTGCTGAAGTTCACAGAAATCTGGAAGCGAAATGGAAATTCTAAACATAAAAAGTTCACTTAAATGAACTTTTTACGAGTCTAATCAGAGACTTTAATGCTAGAAAACACTTGTAGTTTAAAACAAGTGAAAGTTATCAAAGTTTTTCAACTCAGTTATAAGCTAACGGGTAACTAGCAGTCACTCACTGATGAAATGTTGCCAGATCTGCGGAGGAAGGCTGTTGAATCCCCCGTTTATGACTTACCGATTCTTTCCGCTGAAGGAGCTCCGCGGACTGCTCCTGTGTGGGCTTCACGGAACAAGTCCGTGGAAGCTGAAACGACAGTCCGAAACGTTAGTTCTCTGTGTGTGAGGTGACACACTTCCATCACTTTATGCAGCTTCAGTCTTAAAGATGCAGCTTCAGTCCTCATAGTTCAGCTTCAGTCCTCATAGTTCAGCTTCAGTCCTCATGGTTCAGCTTCAGTCATCATGGTTCAGCTTCAGTCATCATGGTTCAGCTTCAGTCCGTATGGTTCAGCTTCAGTCCGTATGGTTCAGCTTCAGTCCTCATAGTTCAGCTTCAGTCCTCATAGTTCAGCTTCAGTCCTCATAGTTAAGCTTCAGTCATCATAGTTCAGCTTCAGTCATCATAGTTCAGCTTCAGTCCTCATGGTTCAGCTTCAGTCATCATAGTTCAGCTTCAGTCCTCATGGTTCAGCTTCAGTCCTCATAATTCAGCTTCAGTCTGTATGGTTCAGCTTCAGTCATCATAGTTCAGCTTCAGTCCTCATAGTTCAGCTTCAGTCCTCATGGTTCAGCTTCAGTCCTCACGGTTCAGCTTCAGTCAGTAGTTTCAGCTTCAGTCTGTATGGTTCAGCTTCAGTCCTCATGGTTCAGCTTCAGTCCGTAGTTTCATCTTCAGTCCGTATAGTTCAGCTTCAGTCCTCACAGTTCAGCTTCAGTCAGTAGTTTCAGCTTCAGTCCTCATGGTTGAGCTTCAGTCCGTATGGTTCAGCTTCAGTCAGTAGTTTCAGCTTCAGTCCGTATGGTTCAGCTTCAGTCCTCATGGTTCAGCTTCAGTCCTCATGGTTCAGCTTCAGTCCTCAACGTTCAGCTTCAGTCAGTAGTTTCAGCTTCAGTCCTCACAGTTCAGCTTCAGTCCTCACAGTTCAGCTTCAGTCCTCACAGTTCAGCTTCAGTCCTCAACGTTCAGCTTCAGCTGCACTAACGAGCTGTGATTGTATCCTCTGAACTCAGCAGCGTGTTGATTCGTCAGCATCGCCCAGCCTCGGTTTGGCTCCTCCTCCTTGAGTCTACCTGCTGCTGTGTTTCAGGTGAGGTGCTGCCGGCGCTCCAGAATGACCTCTGGGAATGGGACCAGCACCAGCAGCCATCACAATGGAGACAGCAAACCAGTCCAGACCGTAGACGAGTCTCACATCCTCACCCACCTGATCGAGGGCTTTGTGATCCAGGAGGGGGCGGAGCCTTTCCCTGTGAGTACTGCAGCAGAGCGCCGCGCCGCCGTCACTAACGGAGGTTAGAGAATCTGGGCACATGAAAAGGGACTGAAGACCCAACCAGGCATGGGGGCTGCCGCGGTGCAGTTCAGGTTCCCCGAGCTGCAGCTTTCAGTCAGGTTTTTGTCTTTAATCGTCGTGAGTCGTCTCCACTACCTCTCGTGAAGATCACAACGTCACGCTGTCTTGGTTTCTCTCTGGTAGATTGGAACACTTCTGTCACAAAAACAATCCTGAAGTTTGGTTCTTTTATGACTTTATTACGGGTCGACTGTGACCAATTCGGATGGGTCTGAAACATCTACCGATGCTCATGTTTGGTTACTGGTCATCTGCTTTAAGGAGCCATCCACAAGCTTCTGGTTGAAACTTTGACCGAATCGGTGCAGTTATATCTGTGCTTCCCACGTGGACGTTTTTCTTCAGCCTTCTCCACATGTTTCCAGGTCAGGACTTTGGGAAGTCCGTTCTAAAGCTTCACCTCAAGCCTGAATTAACCCTTCGTGACCACTCATGATGTGTGTTTGGAATCGTTGTCCTTTGGGACACATACCTGCACCCAAGACTCGCCCAGGACGGTGATTTTAGGTTATCTTGAAGAACTCAAAGATCATCGTCCTCCCTCTTCATTATCACATTAACTCTCTGGAAAGCACCTCTTCCATCGGCAGCAATGCAGGCCCACAGCATAATACCACCACCACCATGCTTGATGGGAAGGCTGGTCTTCTAGAGGTTAACGACCTCACCTTTTCTCTTCCAAATTACTGTCAGGCATTGTGGCCAAAGAGCTCCATTTTTGTTTTGTCTGACTTCCCAGACTTCCTCCAGAAGGTCTGATCTGTGTCCACGTGATCAGCAGCAAACTTTAGTCGAGCCTCTTTTGGGGCGAGGACTTCCTCTTTGTTCAGGCTGGAGTTTATCAGCTGGGAGGAAAGCAGCTGCTCATCCTCTGACGTTCAGTTTACCTTCTTCCTCTCCACAGGTGGAGCGTCCGTCGTTCTCCATCGAGAGCCTGAGGAGGAGCACGGCCGATTCAAAGATAGATGGCCTCCTGTCCAAAGGTGAAGCCTCGTCCTTCAGGGTTCATGGTGCAGATGTTTGCTCCTCTGTGTCCGGCAGACCTGGGCATGCTGGAAGTCAGTTCCAGCGGTTGGTTCAGATCTTCAGTGAATCCGGCAGTGAAGCTCTTCTGAGGCGTTTCTGGTGGCGCTTAAAAACAAAATCTGTACATACTGTAAGTTTTCAACCAGCCGCTTTTCTCCTTCACCATCTACTGGAATGAAGTTAACGGTTGGAAGCTTACAGTGAATCAAAGAACAGAAGCACTGGAGCTCCGGTGTAAAATGGTTAAGATTAATTTCCTAAACCACAGATGCTGTTGTTGACCAGCAGCGCCCCTCGTGGTGACGAGCGGAACAGCCGGAGGTCAGGATGCTCCGCTGGACTTCAGAAGAGTCTCTATCAGTAGTGATGACTTCTGTGCTCGTGTGTCCGTCAGAGATCAAGGCCAAGCAGGAGCCCATGCTGACCTGCGAGCTGTGCGGCAGGGTGGACTTCGCCTACATGTTCAAGCGGTCCAAGAGGTTCTGTTCCACCGTGTGCGCTAAACGGTAAGAGAGGTCACGGCCTCCGCCGGACACATTTACCTCAGTGACTAAGACCACATGTTCAGAGGACACAGGAGATCTACCTTGAACTCTGAAACATTTAAAATGTTTAGCAAAATATGCTAAAGATGCTGAATAAATCTACTGTAATGACTGAAGGATTTGGTGGACATGCTAAAGCTATTTGGACAATGCTAAAGATGCTAAAGGATTAAAGTTGCAGAATGTGCACAAAGAAGTTTTAAGAATTTGTTGAAAAATTGTAAAAAAAAAAAAAAAAGAATAAAAATGCATAAAAGGTTAAAAAGAATTGGCCCATAAAACCTCAGTAAATTCCAAATTAGCCAATAAAGCTAACATGATGCTAAAATATTAGCTTGACTCAGAATTAGCCTGAAAAACCCTCAGTATATCCCAGAATAGCTCAAAAAGCTAACACGTAGCTAAAATGTTAGCTTAACCTAAAATTAGCCCAAAAAAGCTCAGTAGATCCATAACCAGCCCCACCAGCTGCACCTCCGGGGCATCAGCGCCAGGTCCCACATCCCGGAAGGGAAGGGACACGTGTGGAGCTGATTCTGTGGAGGTCCTGCTCTTCCCCCTCCCCCAAACGCACCCTGCAGTCAGGAGGGATCAGTGACTCCCTCTACGGGCCGGACCGGCGCCAAATGTAAAATGTTTACTGGTCCTACGCGGTACCGCTGTGGTACCGGTACCGCTGTGGTACCAGCACCACGTATCTAACAGAGCTCTGTAGGCTTGAGAACGCCGACCCGCCACGTATCCACTTCAGTAACCATGAGGACGTTTTCTACGCCTGTATTTAACACAATAAGACGGCGCTTTGAACGGGATAGAACGGCGTTTTGGACGCTCGGTTTGTACGTGACAAAACTGCTTTTTACTCCGTCTATGGACAACTTTAGACTATGATAGTACAGAATAAACAGACATTTTCTGACCGTCAATGAGTCTGTGAACGCACCGACACTGAAGCCTTCCTCGATTTTGATTGGTCCTTCGTGTTGGCCCCGCCCCAACGCGCCACAACGGGGCCAAAAGTTTTGAAACTGAAACTTTGAGATTTGAAAAGGAAAAAAAAAAAGTTTGAAATTGAGATTTTGAGTTTTGAAACCTACTTTTGTCAGTCAAACATTAATATTTTTTTCTAAATATTTTATTTCGGTTTCAAATAATATTGGCCCAGATTTAGCTCCATAAATACTAGCTAACTAAGAATTAGCCTTTGAAACCACAGTATACGATAATTAGGCATAAAAACCAACACGACTCTAAAACGTTAGCATGGAGCTGAAATATTAGCTAACCTCAAGAGCAGCCCAGAAAACCTTATTAGATACTAAATTAGCCAAAAACGTTAGCATGTTGCTGAGCTTTAGCTAAACGTAAGAAACCTCAGTCGCATTAATATCCTTAAGTGCTGAACGTTTTCATTCTAATATTGTTTTGGGTTCAAAGTGCGTAAAAATTGTATCAATTCTGGGAAAAAAAATCACACAAAATTTTTAAAATTGTGAAAAAATTACGTAAAATTTCACAATACCAAAAGTACTAGCATGAATTTCCTGAACATGCTGGATGTTCTTAACTGCAAAAATGGTATAAATAAAAAAAAATGACATTTATTTCACTGGAGCTGAAAAAACGCGCAAATTGTGTTAAAAACTGTAAAATGTACGAATACCAAAAATAGGAGCAGGAAAATCCTTAACGAGCTGAAAGTTTTGCTGAAAGTAAGATCGAGTGTCTGTGACTCCGAAACAGAAGAATAAATAAGGAATCACAATAATAGAAACAGGATCTCTGTGAATGCTCTAAAACAACGACATTGTAAATGTGCCCAACCGGTCTCTGCAGATACAACGTGGGATGCACAAAGAGAATGGGTTTGTTTCCGAACCGCAAGTCCACCCTGGAGAACCTGAAGAAGCAGCAGCGGGTTCTGAACGGGAGAAACGCCCACATGGACTCCAAGAAGAAGGTGAGAGGCGGCAGACGTGTTTGTGGATTCATGTTTCCTCCTCTTCCTGTCGGTGAAGCTCAGGATTAAAAGCAGCATCAGGATAAACCCGGATCTGCTGCTGATCTTTGCTCCTCGTCAGGCTCCTCCTCCTCTGCAGAAACCTGCAGCTCCTTCCACCGCTCCGTCGGTCCAGCCCGCTCAGGGAGAGTCCAGTCAGTGTTCGGAGCTGTCCGGATACAGGTTACCTCAGTCCCCCCCGTCCCAGCGGGTCGCCGCGGTGCTGGGCTCCGAGCTGCCTCACGCCTTCTTACCCAGCGACCCGGGCCAGTGGAACATGGAGGACGTCTATGAGTTCATCTCCGCCCTGCCAGGTGAGTGGAGCCGCACACACTCCATTGGACAGCACCTGTCAGTCCAGAAGCTTCTTGAAGCTCCTCCCCTCTCTGAGCTATGTCAGGTCAAAGGGGAGGAGCCTCACACCGCAGGAAAACCCCGTCAGAGATGAGCTTCCAGTCAGGTCCACTTCTCACCGACCCGACAGGCGGTTCTGACTGTAGAAAAGCAGACACGATTATGATAAATATAAATGTTTTATATTCCTAAACAGAACATTTGTTAAAATAGGAAATAGTTCCTAACTTTCAAAATAAGAGAGGATCATCTCTGTGCAGTAGGAGGTCGTCTGATGTCTTTGGGTTTGTAAACATTCTACACTTAAAGAGGACATCCCATGAGTCACTTAAGACTCGATTTATGTCCATATAAACGATCATATATTACCTCACAACAAAAAACAAATTATTTATGAGTTATCACTTGTTTTTGTGAACTCCTTTCATACTCGGCCTTTTGCTCCGCCCATTTCATGACATCAACCAGAAGAACGTTTCAGGATTCATTGAAATGATGACATATAATCTTTATATAAAAATCCTCTTTGCTTTCATGCGGATCCATTTTCCATTTAAACCAGTTCTCCCAAGTTTCTCGCTTTTTCCTCCAGGAAATTTTGGAAATTGATTTAGGATTTGGTGACCCTTTAATATGTTGTTCAATAACAGGTCAGTTCTATGGAGAGAAAATAGACTCAGCCCAGTTTGTGTGTGGAAGTCCTGATTAGTGTGCAACACAATCAAAGCTCAAAACTCCGATGACCCAGCATTCTAGCAGCATTTAAACACATCACTTACGGATGAATCTGAGACTTGAAGAGTCTGTGTGTAAACGTGGTTTTGTGTGAGTCTGCAATCAGCAGTTTGTATGTGTAGTCGACCGTAGGTTAATAAGGGCCTCTGTTCCTCCATGTCCAGTGTGATGTAGGCGTGAAGCTGATAGCCCGCTAAAATGTTAGCTAAATGCTAAATTAGCCTAAAAAATAACAACCAAAAACAAAACAAAAAACAGCTAGAGTGTAGCCGAAATATTAGCTGAACTCAAAATAACCTAAAAACATCGTAGTAAATACTGAAATAGTCCAAAAAGCTAACAGACTGACAATTCTTAAAACTTTAAAACTGTAACTTTTTAACATAATTCTGAATAATAAAAATGCAGGAATATTATTCCAGAATAAATCAACTTAGACCTTAAATAACTTTCAATATTTTACTCTCCATAAACATATATTTTGTCCAAATTAGTTAGAAATGAGCTCAAGATAACATGGGGTCATTAATAACAATAAAATGATCTGGAGGGCCGGATCCGGCCCCCGGGCCGTGACTTTGACGCATGTCGTAGAGTAACTAACTGAACCCTTGAGGCAGCCAGAGGAGGCGGAGCTTCCCGTGACGAGCTGACGGCGCTGCGTCTCTGCAGGCTGTCTGGAGAGCGCCGAGGAGTTCCGCTCGCAGGAGATCGACGGACAGGCTCTGCTGCTGCTGAAGGAGGACCACCTGATGGGAACCATGAACATCAAACTGGGCCCGGCGCTCAAAATCTTCGCTCAGATTAGCATGCTCAGAGACTCGTAGCCCTCCACACGCACACACGCACGTGCACGCAGGTGAGTTGGAACGGCAGCTCTGCTGTTCGCAGACCAACGCTCAGGTTCCTCAGTTCAAACCTCGTTCAGGCTCCTGCTCCTCATCGGCTCCGTCGGCTGAGCGTCAGGACGGCCGTGGGAGGAGAGCTCTAGGCTGTGTTGACGAGCGGAGTAGTTTTCATAGAGGCTCGTCGTCGGGTAGCTTTCCGTCGTCCGGGAGCGTGACGCTCGCCGCCGCCCGCAGACACGCCAGCCGCAGCAGGACATCCGTGTCAGGAAGTGTCTCCATCTGCATCCGGCGTCGTCATGGTGACGGCAGACCCTCAGCTTCCACTCAGAAAGGCTGGTCTGACGCTTCCTGTCTGTGCATCAGCAGTCAGTGGAGGGCTGTGGTTGAATACTTATACAGACACATGCAGCAGACCTCACGTCACAGAACATCCTGGAGATCAGGACGCGACGGCAGAACCACCAAGATCAAACCTGCGACTTTCAGTCCAACCAGAAACAGAAACTCGCTTCTCTTTTGGCTTTTCTGTGGATGGAAAATCAAAGAGTTTAAACATCAGGATGATTTAGTTTCACTTTTAGTCTCCTTTTCATTTAACCTTTAACACCGGAGCTCCAGTTTCTGTTCTTTGATTTACTGTAAGTTTTCAACCGTTTACAGGGTCATTCCAGAGACGCTTTTCTCCTTTGTAATCTACTGGAATGATCCTGTTAACGGTTAAAGCTTACAGCATGTTAAAGATTTAGTGTTTAAGTGTTGACGGGTTACATAGTTTTGAAGAAAATGTACCAGCAAATTCATTTAAAGATCCACGTCAGTGAAGCTTTAGGTTTCTCCAGTTTTTCTTTGAACGTTTGTGATCGTTCTAGATTGTAGTTGTCGTCTCAACCGTTTTGACGTCCTCGCCGAGCGCCGCTGCTCTCCTCCATCAGGTCTGTGCGCACAGGAAAGGAGAAACACTGCAGCTGACAGAACTTTGACCAAAGTGGAGGAGAAACATCCGGCCTTAACGTCGTCGACGCTCTCGAGAAAAAACTCTGTATTTTGTTACTTTTTTTACACTGAAAGATGCAAACTGTAAATAAAACCTTTAGATTGTTCTGGTGTTCTCCTGGATTGATGGGGGGGGGGGGGTCGCTGGCGGTTCGCTGGTGCAGCGTCTGTCGTGATCTGGATTCTAGTTCAACCAGGAAAACAAAGACGTTCATGGATCTATTTGTAAGTGGATCCATCAGAATGGGGCGGAGCTGGGAGCCTGTGGCCCCGCCCAGAGTGTTTTCTACATCACAAATTTTGCTTTTTTTCATCTGCTGAAACAATTTGAATGAAGAAATACTCAGAAATGCAGTTTTAATCATTTATATTTGTCCCACATCAAAGAAAAATGACACAAAAACACATTTTTATCAGAGTTGATCTTTAAATCAATAACGTTTTATTCCTTCACTTCATTTGGACTAAAGCTTCAGCAAACGCTCCCAGATATAAATTATTTCTTCATTAATAAGACGTGCTCAGTAGTTTGAAGGTCCTGCAGATCCACCATCCGGAACAGAACCGGGCTTCTTTACCCGACACATTCAAAATCTGTTCAAGTTCTTCAAGTGTTCTGGCCCGGTTCTTTGTTTCAGATCCAGATAACCTGAAAGTGTTCAGATAAGATCCAGGAACATCCATCCATCCATCCATCCATCTTCTTGACCGCTTCCTCCCTTTCGGGGTCGCGGGGGTGCCGGAGCCTATCCCAGCCACTGATGGGCGAAGGCGGGGTACAACCTGGACAGGTCGCCAGTCTGTCGCAGGGCCGAATATCACACACATCCACTCTCACATCCACACCTAGGGGCAATTTAGAGTCACCAATTAACCTATGAAGCATGTTTTTGGACGGTGGGAGGAAGTCGGAGTCCCCGGTGAAAACCCACGCATGCACGGGGAGAACATGCAAACTCCACACAGAAAGGTCCCAGCCGGGATTCGAACCGGGGCCTTCTCGCTGTGAGGCAAGAGCGCTAACCACTGCGCCACCGTGCAGCCCCTCCAGGAACATCCAGAGGGAAATAAAGGTTTCTGGGCCCAAAGGTTTTTCCACGAGTCGGGATAGGGACAGAAGCCTTCTGCAGAACCGAGACGAAGGAGATCCGTGTTTACACACCGCTCTGCTGGAGTTCTGCAGTCAAACCAGCAGAACCGGTCTCAAGATCTGCTTCAGATCCACCTCTGCACAGGTGTGACACAACATGAAGCTCACCTGGACCCATCAGGTGATCTGTTTTCAGGCTGAAGCTCAGATTCTGCTGGGTCATTCTGACCCATCAGGGGGATCATGGTTCTTTTAAAGCCCAGTTGAAATCATCAAAAGGGGTGGGGCTTCCACTGCTTCCTGAACACACCTGATGCAGGTGTTGGTCTGGCAGCTGTAACCCTTGTGCTATCCTAGGCATGTTTACATTAAAGTGGGAGGGGTCATCTGGACCCACAAGACGGCGTGGGGGTTAATGTGCAGGAAGTTCTGCTGAACGGGTTTGAAGTTCAGGATTCAGTTCTGGGTTTGTTTCCAGTTTCACATCAGACTGCCGGTGACTCTCCATGGAGCAGTTTAGAGTCACCACGCAGTCTGAGGTGTTTGTGGGTCCTGGAGGGGCTACACCCCCCCTCCCCACAGGACTGAGTGGCTCTTGATCACGAATAGATGTTTCTGGACTAGAGGGAACCTGCAGCTCCTGGAATAGAACATGGAACACCCGACAGGGTCCAGACCTGCAGCAAACGGGAACGTCTTCCTGAGCGTGCACACATTCATCTGCATGACAAAATTCATCTGATTCAGGGGTTATTGATGCAACAGGGGGGCGGAGCTCCTGACTCCGCCCACCATAAGCGAGTGTGTGAGTGTGAAGCTTTGTTAGAAAGAGCAGACGGAAGCTACGCTCATGCAGCATCCAGGCTGTCAGAGCCGTCGTCCTGATGCTTTCTGGAGACCTGGTGAAGTCAGAGAGAAAAATTAGAAGGGCTGATGGGAAACTTCATCCCCATCCACAATAAGAGAAGCAAGCTGAGGAGGAAAGACGTGCTGCAGAAACATGAAACGGAGGAGCAGAAATGAGCCAAAGCCACTGATTTCTTGGTCATTTAATTGAGTGATTCAATATAAAACATCATCAAAAGGCAGGAAGAGAAAGGAACAGCAGAAAGAAACTCCGCCAGAGTAAGAGCACAGTCCATGCTGGTCTGAGAGAAAGAAAACCTTGAAGCTTCAGAGCAGCTCTGTGTTGGAGCTGCTGTAAACAGGCTGGAAGATGCACTTCTGTGTGTGGAGGAGGAGAGGATGACCACCTCCAGCCTGGGGTACATTCCCAAGGACCGCCTCCTCTGCTGCTTCAGTCCTTCATGTTTCAGCTTAAATACGAGGACATGCTGATGTGTTCTCCACTCCTACAGGATCTCAGAAAGCTCCTTTGATGTACTTTGGAGTTTTGACTGAGTGGGACGTTGCCTGCAGTGCCACCTGCTGGCCACACTGCAGCACCTCTAACCTTTAAGAAACGCTCCTGCGAGTAGGAGGAGCTTCAGAGGACACACCTGAACCCCGTTCAGACCTCAGGCTCTGAAGGTTTCAGTGGAAATAAAGAGATCAGAAATGAAAGGAGGAACCAGGAGGAAAACCAAAGCTTTGTGCTCGTTTATCTGCGATCAGCAGCACTTTACATTCCTGGATGGACTTGAAGTGCAAACAGACGGAGGAGTGCCGGCAGCTGACTGCAGAGCGGAGGCCGCCGCCCTGCAGTCACACCAAACACTGCTGCATCATCTTCAGTGAGACGTGTGCACGGCTGAGCCCTCCCTCCACACACCAGGGAAATGAGAAGTTCACTCAGAGTCAAACCCCAGAACCCCAACCGCAAAAGGAAATCTTTGCACCACACAGGAGGAGGGAGCAGGCGGCCGCGGCCTTCGGCGGCGCCGGTTATACCTTGCTCCTAAAGAGCGGCTTGGCGCCGGGCCCACAGTACTCGTTGTATATGAGCTTGAAGAGGAAGAGGTGGAAGAGCGTGATGAGGGAGGCCACGCTGAACCAGAAGAGGAAGGGCAGGCCCGGGTATCTGTTGGCCATGTGCTCCTCGTGGGCCAGGATGGCCTTGAGGTGCAGCGTGTGGCGCAGGTCCTGCAGGTGCTGCAGGTCCGTGGAGATGTAGAGCAGCGGCGTGATGGGCTGGGTCACCATGACGGGGAAGGTGTGGCCTTTGACCTCAGAGGTGAGCTCCACCGGCTCGTTGAGGCAGCCGGCCTCGCAGGCGTACAGCTTGACCGGCTGCTCCTGCTGCTTCACCGACACGTGGAGGAACGGCTTCCCCTCCGCGTCCAGCAGCACCGCCAGGCTGATCAGGTCCTGGTTGTAGTGGATGCCCCTCAGAGCGTAGCTGTTGTGCAGGACGTCCGGGTCCGCCTGGAACTGCAGGTGGTTCTCCGTGAACTGGAGGCCGCCGAAGCTGAGCACCATGCCCTGCATGGCGCCGTGGGCGCCGGCCGCCACCAGGACCTTACAGCCCCGCTTCTGCAGGGTCAGCGTCCACAGCGTGACCAGCTGCAGGATCTGAGCGGTGCTGCTCACGCGGGCGGGCCACAGGTTCTCGGCGTGCATGGTGGCGTGGCCGCTGAAGCAGTGGTCGGCGTAGTTCAGGCTGGACTCCAGCCGGCCGCGCTCCTCCGCGCTCAGCGGCCGGTCCAGCAGGGGGGCCCAGGAGGAGCACAGGATGTAGTACAGGGTGGTGTTGACCGTGTGGCTGGAGGGGGTGTGGGAGTCCGTGATCTTCCTCATTTCAACACCTGAACCAAGGACACAAGATGTGGAAAAGTCATTTTCTCAAGGACGATTTGAGAATGTTTTACAGGTTAAGCAGGTTTGAGCAGATGAGATCTGATCCCCTAAAACTTCAGTAAAAGCTTCAGGAGGAGAAAGACTTTTTAAAGTCCCACTGCCATCATCTTTTCCTCTACTGTGGTGTTTCGTCTTTGGGCAAAATCAATAAACCTGTTGTTTTGTAGGACATCGTTTCTGCAGGAGATCATCAGAAATTCACCTCTGAGTGGTGATGCAGAGCAATGCCGTCTTCCCTTCTGCAGAGAGCTCTCTGTTCTGTGCTGTCCCACTAGCTTACAGCCCCTCACACCTCCAACCTTTGCTGAGTCGGAGCAGAGAGCTCGTGTCCCTCCCAGTGTTATCCACATCACAAATAAGCTCTTTGTCCTCCAGCATTGCTCCTGATTCACAACAATTTGAAGAAGGAAATAAACTTCAGGATTCATTTTCTTGATATACATCAGAAAAATCCCACAAGAACATGTTAACCCTTTCAGAGCCAAATTATCTGGAACAAATCTGTAAAAGGGTCAACGCTGGCCTGCAAAGGGTCAAAAATCGGGTCTTCATATCAGAACTTTTGATGAAGCCGCTTTGAAAAACTCAATTTGAGTTTTCCTAAAATCCAACACACAAAAAACTGAAATAAGCTGCTGGAACAGCAGAGTCCATTCCAGCCACAGGACTAGGACTAGGACTGGGACTGGGTTAATGAAACCAATGAATCGATTTGACTTGATTTAAGCTTAATAGATCAATAATCGATTAAAGAATATATAGACCGATTTAGCACATAAAGCTGAGGTCTGCTAGGTCGATGCTAACATATAACGGGATTTCTTATAGGACGGCTAATGCTAACGCTCGGTCGACCTAAACATACATTCTGACTAAAAGAACATCTTTATAAACTCAGACAGGAAATTTACAAACTTTTTTTAAGAAACATGAGATTAAAAGTAACTACTTATGGTCTAAAACACAATATTTTCCCCATTCTTTTTCTTCTTCTGCAATAAGGTGTAATGCTATAGCGCGATCGCCACCTAGTGGCCAAACTGAAACGTCCTCCAGGAGAAGCAGAACAATGTTTCCAATGTTAATGAACATTTTAGTTAGAACTTCTTCTTTAGAGAATCACTGTAACTCTGGATGATATTAACAATCTCATTATTTCACTGATACATTTACAGGATGTGATCTGGATCAGATTCATATAGATCCTATAAACATATAGCAGATTTATGTATTTCTAAACAAATGTGTAAACTCAAAACTGAGAATCAAAAAAAAAAAGAAAAATCATAATCAAAATGATCCAGGCTCTTGTGAATCGAATAGTTGCTGGAAATAATATTCGATACCCAGCCGTAGACAGGACCCTTGAGCAAGGCATGAACGCTGGAGGAGCCAGACTGAGCTCTGCTAGAAGGCGACTGAACCGGGTGGAGTTCCTGGTCTCCAGAGCTGGTGAGACCCAACAGGAAATCCAGAAACCAGAGAAGACTGGATGATCAGATGAAACCCCAGAGAGCGTTCTGCTTTTACCTCAGCTTCACCTCAGGGTCGGGACTATCTGTCCTATGAACCTGCTCACCTGAAATGAAGAGGTCTGCCCAGGCCTGCTGGTGGTCCCTGACCAGCTCCTCCATGGAGGCTCTCAGCAGCTCCCCGAGCTCCTGCTTGGCTCCATCTCTCAGAGTGCTGAAGGTCTGCTCCAGCTTGGAGGACTCGATGGGCTCGGAGGTCCACACCACTGACAGGATGTTGTCTTTGTACTCGGACTTGGCAGCGACCTGGATCCGGCTGCTCAGCCTTTTGGTCACCACCACCACCAGCACGATCCGGTTGTTCTCCACGGGGACCCTGCCGGAGGAGAGCAGCACCTCCCGCTCCTCCAGCTTCTCCACGCTGCTGGAGAACTTGGAGCCGAACGAGGAGCTGGCCGCCGACACGTCGAAGGCCGCCGCGGCGTCCGTGGGGTTCTTGATGTGCACGCGCTGCAGGAACACGTTGGGTCTGCTGCGGTGAGCCACGAACTCCTCGCGGATGGACACGCACTCCGCGGCGGCGAGGGAGGCGCAGCGCACGGACAGCACGGAGCCCTTCCGGAACCACAGCATGCTGGCACGCGCCTCCGCGCGCTGGCCGTCCAGGTGGATGCCCACCCGGGGGGAGTAGTCGGTCTGGTGCACGGGCGCTGAGCCGGGCGCGGAGGACGACGACACCCACAGCTTGTTGGCGTCCACGTCCACCAGGATGTGTCCGTTCCCGGAGACGAACGGCGCGTCCAGCCGCTCCTGGGGGGAGCTGTACACCCCCTCTCCCCGCTCCACGATCGACTGCCACCGGTGCATCTCGGCCAGCAGGCACTGACCCGCCGCCCCTCCGGGCATGCCGGAGCCGCGGAGGAGCGCCAGGTCCGCCCCCAGGTACCAGTAGAAGATGAGGAAGAGGAGCAGCCCCACCAGCAGCCTCCTCGCCCAGCTGCTGGACAGCAAGCCCGGCAGCCCCTTCAGCCTCTGCTGGAGCCACATCTTCCGCAGGGACGCCGGCCCCGAACCGCCCAGGGTGCTCGACTGCTCTGTCCTCGGAATTACATGAGAGTTTGGACGGGACCGGACCGGACCCGAGCGGCAGACTTCTACAGGGAGTTTGCTAGCTAGCTAGCTAGCTGTGAACAAACAAACTCCGCGCAAACGGCGCCAGTCGCATCCTGCTTCTGCGCATGCGTTAATAACTGCGCTCCGAACTCCGTACACGAACCAGGCTCGAGGTTCTGTCGGTTTTTCCCCGAAAAAGAACCGTCTGAGTTCGACTGGACTCTGATCTGTCAGTACTGCCGTCAAGCGTAGTGGTGTACTAAATCCGGAAATGTCGCAAAACTCCAAAAAGCGTTTGTACGGAAGCCGAGAGAGCTCAACGCGCTCCAAACAAAAACAAGTTTGGAAAATGAAATCCAGCTATTGTAAAAGCGCGCGTGCTGCAAAAATAATAATAACTGAGGATAAAAAAACTCTTTTTTTTATTTTTATTTTTTTTATTGTCCAGAACATAATACAACATAACAGCACTGTATGACAAATTGAACATTGAGAATGCCAGGGGACGGCATATACATTACAAAATAGACATAAGATAAACATTACAATGTATACATTACAGAACAATCATTTAAGACAAGTTGAATATATTTAGAGACAAACAACTTTCATAAATACGTATAGCTTTTTTGTTTACACTTTTAGATATGGTGCGTAAATAAGATTCCAATTCTTTTATAAGTACAGGGAAAAAAAGTTGTGTTAAGGAAAATTTTGCTTTGTGAATATAAAACTTACCAAATATAATTAATAGATTAATTGTTAATTTAATATTGAATGGAGTGTTCTTTAATATGTTCAAATTTCAACTGAAATTTAGAATCAATTTTGGAATTTATGAATCGAATACACTCTTTCCAAAACCTTTGGGTAATATTACAGTTCCAGAATAGGTGGCTAATTGTTTCTGGGTGTTCTTTACTGTGTGCAGTTAGGATCAATTGTTTTATTATATCTTATCATGTATTGATTAGTGGGATAGATTCTATGTAGAAGTTTGTAAGAAACATCTCTCATCTTATTGTTGATAAATAATTTCTGATGCAGAGTCCAAATATTATTCCATGGCAAGTCAGGGACAAATCTTTTCCAGTAGAAGACAGCAGAGGGAACAGAAATGACATTTTGTTGAAAAAGACCACGTATGACTTTGTTGTTTTTCCGGGCAAAATTAAAACAGGATTTTCCAACAGTTGTGTCACTTAGAGATAGAAAGGAAACATTTTCATCAATGACAGTATTTTTAAAGAGTTCACAGATTTCCTTAGTAATAGCATCAAAAACAATGGCATATTCTTTGGGAGGAACAGCGAGGTTATACTTTAGGTTAAATTCTTCATATCTAAGTAAATGTCCATTCTGGTTAAAAAGTTGACCCACAAATAGGATATTATTGTTAAACCAATTATCAAAAAATAAAGATGTGTTTTTGTAACGTATATATCTGTTATTCCAAATAAAAAAATTATAAGGGGAAAAATTATGTTTATAAATAAGTGCCCAAGAAAGAAGTTCCTGTTTGTGGAAAGCAGAGAGTTTAACTGGGATTTTGTCAATATTATAATCACATAAAAGTAAAAAACGGAGACCACCTATATTTGTAAAGATGTGATGCGGAAAAATATTCCAGATGGAGAGTGGATTCTTTAAGTATGATTTGATCCAGTTTATTTTAAAAGTGTTATTCAAAGTGGTAAAATCGAGAAAATTTAGGCCTCCTTTTTCATAGGAGTTCATTAATACAGATTTCTTTAGATAGTGAATACGATTCTTCCAAATGAAATTTAGTAATATTTGGTCAATAGCTTTAAGAGTCTGATTGTCCAAGTGCAGAGACAGAGCAGAATAAGTGAGTCGAGAAATACCTTCTGCTTTGGAGAGCAGAATTCTCCCTCTTAAACTTAAGTCCCTTTGAAGCCACTGGTTAAAACGTTTTTGGGTTTTATCGATTAGAGGAGAAAAGTTTAAAGAGCATCTTTCTAGACTATTTTTGGAGATGATAATACCTAAGTATGATACAGTTTCTTTCACTGGAATATTACAGATTGACTGTAATGCACAATCTTTGACTGAAAGAAGTTCACATTTGTTAAGATTGAGGTGAAGTCTTGAGAGAAAGACTGGATAAGGTTTAGAGCATCAGGAATTTGACTGCTGTCTCTTATGAATAGAGTAGTATCGTCAGCCAGCTGACTAATTAGAATTTCTTTATCAAAAACGGAGATGCCTTTTAATTGACGTAGAGTAATATAGTCAGCAAGGGTTTGAGTGACTAGCAGAAAAAGATAAGGTGAGATGGGACATCCCTGTCTGATTCCTCTGTTAAGATTGAATCTAGGGGAAGTTCCATCTTTCAGCTTTATAGAGCAGTTTGCATTAGAATAGAGTGTTTTAACTGTATTACAGAAGAAAGAGCCAAAACCAAATTTATGAAGACAACTGAAGATAAAGTTGTGATTAACAGAGTCAAACGCTTTGTAAAAGTCTAAAAAGAGTATAAAACTATCATCAGAAACCAGATGTGAGTAATCTAGAATGTCAAGAACAAGATGAATGTTGTTGGAGATGTGTCTGTTTTGTATGAATCCAGATTGAGTTTCTGTAATAACTGAATTTAGCACTGATTTAAGTCTTCTGGCAAAGACAGATGCAAGAATCTTATAGTCGTTATTTAATAGACATATTGGGCGCCAATTGTCAATTAGAAGTGTATCTTTATTGGCTTTAGGTATAATGGTGAGTACACCTTGATTTAACGTTGGAGGAAGGATTCCTGGATAAAAAAAACTCTTCCGGCTCAGGATCAACAGCTTGTGACGCAGATCTATGCAGGATCATCCAAGAGTTCAGAGAAGGGAGACACCTGCTGGCAGAGTCCACAACTGCATCTGAGACTCGCTTGATAACGCCTGATAATATTATTGTCACATTTACCTACTAAATACTTCACTTTATTTTTTTATTAACCATTTTGTCTACAAACAAAATGGTTTTGTCCGTAAACTCTCAAACGGTGTCTTATCATCATAATGAAAGATATGTTCTGCACATAAACTGTTTAAAAACATCAGCATGTTGTAAATTACTCTCTGTGTTTCTATTAAGACCAGCTAACATGTCTCGAGGTCTGTGTAGAGCTGTGGCCGTGTTTGCTCTGATTAATGACTTCTTCTGCTCCTGCAGCAGACCGAAGAACGATTCCATCAAACTTGACATTTGATTTATAAGCACAAAATCCCAGTTTGGTCTAAAACAGTGTGTTGAAATCTGTGTGAATAAATGCACACAAACCTGATTGTACTACTACTTATGACTTTTTTATCAAAACATTTGGCAAAATGCGTTGCTATAAACGTCATTCTCTCAAAAAAGAAAAAAAATTCAGAGTACTGACGTACACCGAGCACATGGAAGAGGTGATAATGTGTTCTCATCAGCATCTGGATGTGGATGTTTGTCATCATCGTCTCCAGACAGTCTGGACTTCTGTTAAGATGGCTGACGTTTTGTTGTGGAGTCAGTTTTTAGATTACATGTCGACTCTTTCTCAGGGTTGTGATATTTGTCATCATTCTCAGTCTGACGTTGCTGTGAACATGTGAACAAACACAAAGCAGAGGGAGGGGTCTCACTGATAGGTGTGTTGTTGTGTGATCTGCTTCAGAAGAAGTGACTGAATCTAGTCTGGGACCCAGAACAGATCTTTGTCGAGACCAGCAAAGGATTTCATAACGTCCATTGAGTCCCATTGAGATGAGATCTGTTTTTCAAGCGAGTTCTGGCTGAAACCGTCTTAGAAGTTAAAGGAAACTGAAACGGCCTTGACCGTTTAATGACAGATAAAAACTTGTTTTGTTTGCTGCATTAATCTGTCCTGAACAAAACTAAAGATAATTGAGTCTCCTGAAGGTCAGATTAAAAATATAACATAGAAACTGTCTTGTTCAGCAGCATTACTGAACACATGGATGACATTCTGTACTCTACTCAAAGAGATGTTATTTCCATGAGCGCATTTCGTATTTGGTTTGGAATTTAATCAAATATATACTGCTCACAAAAATTTAAGGAGCACTTTAAAGAAACACATTAGATCCATCAGATCTCAATATGAAGTTGGATATCTATACAAATAACGACAGGGCAGTGTCTTAGGAACACAAGGATGCCAAGTCTTTAAATGGAAATACAAGTGTTCAGCCTACAGAGGCTCAATCGTGTAGACACCATCAAATCAGAGTGAAATGAAGATGTGGCAGGCTAGTCCATTTTTACAAAACTTCATTTCTGCAACTCAAAATACTTTTCAGTATCTTGTGTGGCCCCCACCAGCTTGTGTGCCTGATTGACAACGTGGCGGCATGCTCCTAATGAGACGACGGATGGTGTCTTGTGGCATTTGCTCCCAGATCTGTGTGAGGGCATCCCTGAGCTGTTGTACAGTCTGAGGAGCAACCTGGCGGCGCCTAATGGACCCAAACATAATGTCCCAGAGATGTTAAAGTTAAAGTCCCATTATTTGTTCTGTGCATTTGACCCCTCCCCTGGGGGAGCGGTGAGCTGCAGACACAGCCGCGCTCGGGAACTATTTGATGGTTTAACCCCCCAGTCCAACTCCTTAGTGCTGAGTGTCCAGCAGGGAGACACTGGGTCCCATGCCCAGTCGTCTGTCGTTCCAGTCAAAGTGGTGGAGTGGATTGTGATGGTTTGTCTGTAAACCCTGGAACCCTAGAATGACTCATGAACTGAATCAGATTTTTATACACATCGAATGTTGACATTGATGCAACTTTGAAAAGGTTTTTCTTTAAGATTGTTTTTGTTTTGGTGACAGAAAGGACTGATCTACACTGTAGAACAGGGGGGGGTCAAACTCAATCACACGGGGGCCAAAATCCAAAACACACCTGAGGTCGCGGGCCGAACAGGAGAAACATTTATTGAACACTCTAAAACTACGTTTTTAAACATTAAAACTGTAACTTTATAACATAATTATGATTAATAAAAAAGCAGGAATATTATTCCAGAATAAATCAACTTAAACCTTAAATAACTTTCAATATTTTACTCTCCATAAAAAATATATTTTGTCAAAATTATACAAGTTAGAAATGAGTGAAAGATAAAATCGGGTCATTAATAACAATAAAATGATCTGGAGGGCCGGATAGGATCACCTTGACTTTGACACACGTGGTTTAAACAGTAGGAAACACTGAAAC
>NC_050518.1:32964453-32982744 GCF_002922805.2 Oryzias melastigma
ACCTCCTTATCATAAAAAACTGTGAGGAGTAAAACACTGTTTACAACATCCACCAAGTATTTAATGATATCCATGAGATGTGTGTTGATGGAATGAATGAATAAAGGTGCAACAATCTTCTCCTTGGAGCCAAACTTGACCTGATCAGAACTACTGATGTTTGTATGTTTTACATTCATATGTCTGAAAACGATAAAGTGACTCAAGAACATCTTTAAGAAGATCACAGAAGCCCAATGAGGCAATGCTTTTGTGAGACTGGGCTATAAATCGAACAGAACAGAACAGAACAGAACAGAATAGAATAGAATAGAATAAATAGAATAGAATAGAATAGAACAGAACAGAACAGAACAGAACAGAACAGAATAGAATAGAATAGAATAGAATAGAATAGAACAGAACAGAACAGAATAGAATAGACGTGTAAACGTTGGATAGGTTTCATTCGGAGACCTCCAGTGAAAGGTTACAGCATGTGGAGGAAGTGAGTCCAGACCAGCAGAACCTCTTCAGGCCCACAGCAGACAGACGGAGTTCTGTCGGGTTCTGGTTCTGACTACGTGCAGGAGTCCATGTCCTCCGTCTGGTCTCAGCCCACCGGTGGGCGGTGTGAGTTCCAGCCCTCCCTCCGTCCGGGGTGTTCCGGGAGGGGCGTCCATAGAGCAGGAGGCGGCCCGCGGTCCCCCAGCCTGCAGCGGGATTCTCCGTTAGACCTCCACCATGAGAGCCGCTGTCTTCCTGGCGTGGTTCTGTTCTCTTCTCCTGCTGGCGGCCGGGGAGCAGCCTCGGATCCCGGAGGGTACGTGTCCGTCACGTTTCCGTCACGTTTCCGTCACGTTTCCGTCCCGTTTCCGTCTCTGCTGTGGGAGTTTGCAGTGGCTCTCCGTTAACTTGGCGTGAAAACGAGCTGGACCCGAGAGAAAAGCGCAGATTCTCCGCCGCGGGGCGGGTTCACGGCCCCACGGTCCCGTTACCCGGCGGCCTCCGGCCGGGAGCCGCTTTCCCCGGAAAGCTTTTGTCTGGTCCGGTCCAGACGGAAACTTTCGCCGGGCGGCCGCTGGGGGCTCGGTGCCGCTGACGTGGACTGGAGGAAAAACTACCGATACAGCCTCGGACACACACGTGCACGTTTACGATCAACGTCGACCGACAGAATATTGTAATTAAGAAACTTTGTGTTATTTAGGGAAAAGTCCAGATTTAGTTTCCACTGCGGCTCTCCGGGATCTCAGTCACATTTATTCGGCTCTGTTCTATTGAGATGTTTATGCAGACATGGTGGACTCACTGACATCTACTGGGGGTTCTAACGGCACCAACAGGAGTTCTGATGGATTTACATCAGGTTCTGATGGATTTACATCAGGTTCTGGTGGATTGACATCAGGTTCTGGTTGATTTACATCAGGTTCTGGTGGATTGCCATCATGTTCTGATGGATTGACATCAGGTTCTGATGGATTGACATCATGTTCTGATGGATTGACATCAGGTTCTGGTGGGTTTACATCAGGTTCTGGAGGATTTACATCATGTTCTGATGGATTAACATCATGTTCTGGTGGATTTACATCAGGTTCTGATGGATTGACATCAGGTTCTGGTGGATTGACATCAGGTTTTCCGTTGTAAACACGATTCTGTTTGACACACTCGGTTGTTCTTCATTGAGATGTTCTGGCCCAGCTGAGAAGGGTGGTTTGTTCAGAACCAGTACACGGTGTTGGTTCTGGCTGTGTTTGGGTCTCTCAGTCCTGAAACTCAAAAACGAGCAGCAGCTCCTGTAAACTCATTTCCGGTTCAGAACAATATCATCCTCACTGCTGTTGTTATGACAACATCTCGTCTCGTGTGTCATATAATGTGAGGTTGACCATTCTGACTCGTGGAGTCAATATCATGTCTTCAGATGTTAGACATCAAGTTTGACTGCAAAGATGGTCAAACTAGGCAGTTTGAGAACAGGAAAAAGACGATACACTTTCTGTATGATTGAGTTCAAATCTCAGTTTTTGGGTCATAGTTTTGTTTTCACTTCAAGACGCGTAAAACAAAACAACAACATTCAGGAAATCCCTGTTTCATCAGCTCACGAGGAAATATCTGTGAAGAAAATCTTCCTGTAGGTTCAAACTTCTGTAATAAAGCTGTAATGATCAATTCTTTTAATTTACACGTTTGACACTTTTAATGTAAATCGAATGGTTTGCGGTTCTGCTCATCGGTTTAACACCATGGACTACATGATGTATCCATCAGAGAATATGGATGATTCACTTTTCTCCTCATGGTTGGTTGGATTCAGTCATTTGTTGTTAAAAACACGTTTCTGTCTTGTTCATATTCTATGAAAAATGACCAAGAAATCCTCATTTCCTTCAGGATATTCAGACTTCTAAACTCAACTGCAAGTTTGGGTTTGAACTGAGAATTGTGTCATCCTGATGGTAAAGTGCCACGAACGGTTTAGTCCTGCGTTTGTCTGTTTTTCTCCATGAAGACACCAGTTTTCCTCAGACCTGAGATGACCCGACGTAGATTCAGAACCATCTTCAATGTTTTCTCTTCCAGAGAAACTTTTAGTTCTGACTGTCGCAACCGAAGAGACAGACGGCTTCAGGCGTTTTCTAAGGTCTGCTAGAAACTTTAACTACACCGTGAAGGTAACCGCACACGTGCACACGCACACGTGCACACGCACGTGCACAGCAGGGTGGCACTAGCCTGCTTCATTAGCTCTGTAGTTCAGGGGTCTGCAGCTCGAGGCTCTTTAGCTCCTCCATTCTGACTCTAAAGAAAATACTTTGATTTAATTTTAAAAAGTTACTTTAAAGTAAAGTAAAGATTAAAGTAAAAAAATACAACTTTATTCAAGTTGAAAGACAAGTCAAACTTAAAGATTTGTGTTCACTTTGTACCACAGAACATGAATTGGACGTCAGTCAGAATTAAGGTGGACTGGATTATAAGGTGGATTTTCTATATCTGATCCAATTCCAGGGTTTTAAGTCCACCTTATGATTAGAAAAATACAGAGAGGGACACTTCACTCGCTCTAAATTGGATTTGCTCTGTAGTATTTCCAGATTTTTGTCAGACATGCTCCACAAATGGTAAAATAATCAGTTTTTCAAACCAGTGCTGACAACATTTGCTGCATTGAAATGATCCTATGTGACACACAGGGTCTTTTATTTTGAAAGGAAGTCATGTTTTGTCTTCACTCTGTCAAAATTCTAAACTATTTCTTATGTTGATGACAGACTGTTTTCTCTTTGTGGCTCTAAAAGCAAAAGTTCATGAATATTCATCATCATAGCAACACAAACAAATATGAATCAGTCATTTCTAAAGGTCCGACTGTGGGGCTCCTCCTGATCAGAGGTTGTAGACGAGGAAACCGTCTGAGCTCCTGGTGACGGCCTCATGGCGTCCTGAAAGAGGGCGCTCTGTCAAGGTCATCCTCTCTATCTCCTGATGATGAAGGTTCTCGGCAGAGGTCAGAAGTGGAGCGGCGGCGACTACACGACGGCTCCTGGGGGAGGACAGAAGGTGCGGCTGCTGAAAGAGGCCTTGCAGGAGATGGAGAGCGAGGACCAAGTCCTCCTTTTCACTGACAGGTATGGGGGGGCCTGCTTCATTCGACCCAAACTCCCAGCAGAGCTTCAGCTGCTGCTGCAGATCACCGGAGAGCAGACGGATGGTGTGAGATATGGTTACACCGCTCCTTCCTCTTTAAGTGGATGTAAACATAACCATTAACATCTGAACATGTAGATGAAGGTCTTCCAGCAGCTCCCAACCCCTCATTTCAGTCCTCCGCTGCCATAAATCTCCCTTTTCCTCCGCCCTGACACAGTTATGACGCGGTTTTCGCCTCGGGCCCCAAAGAGCTCCTCCGGAAGTTCCAGCAAGCCAAGCAGCGGGTGGTGTTCTCCTCCGAGAGGCTGATCTGGCCCGACAGGCATCTGGAGGACAAACACCCCCACGTCCGGGAGGGGAACCGGTTCCTGGGCTCCGGGGGTACGTAGCAAGGACAGCTCAAACTTTCGGCAGGAAGCGCGTTCCTGGTGCTTCCTGCCTGCCCGGACCTGCGCCGCTCCTCATCGCGAACACCCCACACGCATTAGCCTGGCTCAATACGCTGCTGCAGTCAGCAGCAACAAGCCCGTAAATGTGATCTCCATAAAGTGAAGCGGCAGGCTTCATCGCCAGCGTGGCGCCGGCGCTTCACAGCCTGATGCTTCTGCTGCCGACAGGTTTCATGGGTTACCTCTCCAACGTCAAGGAGATGGTGGCAGACTGGACAGGAGAGGACGGCGACAGCGATCAGCTGTTCTTCACCAAGATTTACATCGACCCCGACAAACGGGTGAGTTCGGTTCACCCGTTTGAACTGTGGCAGAAATCCTTCCAGGGTTTCATTTGACACGTGGAGTTAAAGCTGATATCCACTAACGCAGGTGAAGGTGGAACAGGTTTTCACTCAGTTTATATCTCCACCTCAGAAATCCTTCAACATCACCGTGGACAACAAATGCCGGCTGTTCCAGAACCTTCATGGAGCTTTGGGTGAGGACTGTGGACTTCTCACAACTGGATGTTTTTACAGATTTATTAGTCTCACTGTGATCATATTTCCATCTGTTTTCAAAGTGTTCCCAGTGAACTTTTTGTTAAGGTGATTGGTTTGTGAGGATCCTCCTTAAACACAAAATGGAGAAAAGCGTTTCGTCGAGCTGCTTTTCTCCTTTAGAATCATCCTGTTAACCATTAAAACTTACAGTAAATCAAAGAACAGAAACACTGGAGGTTTTCTATACAATCTGCTGCTTCTTCACTAAAAACAGCAGCACAAAGTATGAGAACAACAGCTGTTCGCTCGTTGCATAACAACTGCGACCTCACTCACCACGCCTGGCTGAGTCATCGTAACGGTTCTGGTCGGTCGGACTCAGGGATTCTTGTGCTTCCAGACGACGTGGTGCTGAAGTTTGAGGACGGACGAGTCCGAGCCAGGAATGTCCTGTATGACACTCTTCCAGTGTTGATCCACGGAAACGGACCCACCAAGGTACCAACATGTGGAGCCCTGCCATTGACTGTATCTGAGAACTGGACTGAGTAACCCCTCCCCCCAGCATTCCAAACAGGAAGTAGCTGCTGGTTCCAAGAAGCCAAAATCCCACAGACTTCCATGTAGGACTAACCCTAGATGAGGTTTCTGGAAAACCAGCAGGAGGCCGGGCCTCGAGGCCTGGATTTGGACACCCCTGAAGTAAACTTTACTGTAATTTAGCTGCTAGATGTGCTTTCAGCCGTGCGCCCATCCAGGTATACATATACATTTAATCTGTCCAGCACGTCCGTGAGCTGCCATGAGGCCTCCACCTTCATGGCGTCCGGCTGTGATTCCTGTTTGAGTCTGAGTCAGTCAGAAGGGAGGGTGGGAACGAGCACCAGCTGCTAAACTGAGAACTTAGTCCTCACGCCGTCTTCTCTTCCCCACAGCAGATCCCTTTAAAGGGTAACCAAACAGGGAAGTTGGAGGCTGACTCCGCCCACAGTTGAATCCAGTCAGAGGGGTGGGGCTTGGGAACAGGACTGTTATTACTGGAGCTGCAGATCACGACGTAGGACATGGCTCGACCAATCACAAAATTCAATTGTAATACCTCATTTCAACCTATAGGGGGCAGTACACAGAGAGGTTTTAACTTTAACTTCAAGAATTAAACAAGTTTATCTTAATTTGTCAAAAATATGGCAACTTTTAAAGCCCAATTTATAGAGTTAAATAGATAAAAAAAGTTGATTTAGGGTTTGGTTACCCTTTAAAGTCTGCCTTTCTGTAGACCATACAGTCCAAGGGGGGGTCGTGTTACTGCTGCTCTCTTCAGCTGTGGTTGTAGATTCCCGTCCACCTGTCAGGTAATCAGTACCTGTGCGGTGATCATCGTCACAAATCTTCACGTCTCGTTTTCCAGCTGCAGATCAACTACCTGGGGAACTACATTCCCAACTCGTGGACGTTTGAGACTGGATGCACGACTTGTCAGGAGGATCTGCGTCCACTCGCCGCTCTGAAGGTCTGACCCTTATCCCAGGTCTGGTTCTGGAGTCCGTCCGGGCTTCTCACGCCGCGCGTCTCTGTTGCAGGACAGCGAATACCCGCTGGTCAGCATCGGCATCTTCATCCAGCAGCCCACGCCGTTTGTCTCGGTGTTCTTTGAACGCCTCCTGAAGCTCCAGTACCCCAAGAACAGACTCAAGCTGTTCGTCTATAACCAGGTACCACCTCACCTGAGCCGAGTCAAACCCAGGTGGTCACGCTGCAGTCTGACGGACAGACCACCTTATCAACACTCATTCCACACTCGCGCCTCATTTCTGGTACCTGACCATCAGTCTCTGTGACGTCTATGTTCAGACTGAACCGAGAAGATGAGTGAAGTGGGAGGGGCATGTTGACCTGAGTTTGCTCCGCCCACAATGTTCTGACAACAGTTGAGACACAGTAAAGCAGAAACCTCTTGGAGTCAGAACCAGTTTTGAGCTCATACATGGGAGATGCTCAGCTGATCCCCCTGTAGATCCCCCTGTGGATCCACCTGTAGATCCACCTGTGGATCCCCATGTAGATCCCCCTGTGGATCCCCCTGTGGATCCCCCTGTAGATCCCCCTGTAGATCCCCCTGTGGATCCCCCCTGTAGATCCCCCTGTAGATCCCCCTGTGGATCCCCCCTGTAGATCCCCCTGTGGATCCCCCCTGTGGATCCCCCCTGTAGATCCCCTGTAGATCCTCCTGTAGATCCCCCTGTGGATCCCCCTGTGGATCCCCCTGTAGATCCCCCTGTAGATCCTCCTGTAGATCCCCCTGTAGATCCCCCTGTAGATCCCCTTGTGGATCCCCCTGTGGATCTACAAGGGGATCAGCTGAGCGCTGGAGCGATCTTCCTATGAGGACGCTCATGCAGTTTCTTTTCCCCGTAGGAACCTCATCATGAGCATCAGGTCAGCTCCTTCCTGCAGGACCATGGAGGTCTGTATCGGGACGTGCGGTCCGTCACGCCTGAGGAGGACATGGACTCGGCTGGGGCGCGTGACCTGGCCTTGTGAGTTCATCATTTGTGACGCCTTGAATGTTTGTCGCTGCTTAATACAAAGATGTCAGAACATTTCCAGAGAGTCCTGCTCGGTCTTCTCTGTAGATGGATCCTGGTTCCAGTTTCATCTTAGTTATATTCCAGGAGCGTCTGACCTCCCGGCAGTTGTAGAGGTCACATGATGATTCTGGTTAACTGAAGAATCATCTACAGCCGTGGTTCTCCCCTGCTGGGCCGTGGACCGGTACTGAACCATTGGAGGAAACAGAAGAAGAAACTTAAACTTCAAAATAAAAGAAATCTGCATTTAACAGCAACTGGCTGACTAATGTTACGAGGATGCTGCTAATAAAGACGGTCAAACAATGGATTCATGCTTATGATTCTATTTAGAAAATACCAGTTTTAGTGACTGTTTTTTGTAGTTATCTATCACATCTTAAAAATGATTTTTTTAGTTTCCACTTTGTCATTAAATTCTTTAAGAAAATCTACTTTATATCACATTTTAATGTTCCTACACCAGGAGTCTGAGACCTTTACCAGTAAAAGAACCATTTGAGCTCATATTCTCCTGATCCAAACCTAGAAGGAGCCGCATCGATTTATCTTAGCCTGTAAGAAATGTGTATTTGTATTCATGACCTTCTTTTTTTAATAAAAAATGTGAATTTTCTCTATTTTTTGGCACAAACAAAAGCAAAAATATAAAAAGAACCTAACATCTCTCAAAATTAGATTTTTTTTTCTTTTTATAACTTCCTTTCAAAATAAAAGCAGCTCTGTACCAAACAGGATAATCTCAGTACAGTTAGTAACCAATGTTGTTCAGCATAAGATAATATTTGCTTTTAACTCATAAAAGATCAAACTTTTTACCAAAGTTTTGCTTTACATGTAAAATCTGTTCATTCTGGAGGTAGAGTTGATCAAACAAGACGTCTTCAGGTCAACAGGATGTAAAAACCTACATAGTTTATCATCTATGTGAACCTCAGACATCAGTTTATAAATGGAACTAATCTAAATTAATAAAGTAATCCTCACTTTAAAGAATCACTATTTGCTTTTTCTTTTATCTGTTTTTCCCTCTTTGTCCTCAGTAGTCTTCCACTGCTGGGTTTTGTTATTTTAGTTTGGGGTTTGGTAGTCTTAGTTTGCTGGCTTTGTTTATTTGTTTTCTTTAGGTAGTTTTGGTTCGGAGGAGCTGCTGACTCTGACGGTCGACATGTCTGGTCAGCAGCTCCAGGACTTATTTATGTTTGACCGAGGAGAGATAAAAGATCCACATCTGGAGCTGCAGGTTGCAGACCTCTGTCTTACACTAAATCTAGATCACTAATAAAGTTTTAAGCAGCTGCAGATATTTTCCAGAGGATGAAGATAAACTTTATCGTTCAGGCCGGTACGTGAAAAGATTGTCAGATATTAAATGACTTTGCGGCCTGACAAAGGTTAGAGCCCTGATCTCCTTCAGCCTCCGGACTAAGTGTGAGAAGCAGCGTGAGGACTCGCTCTAAGCCCACTGGAGCTCCTCCTCGTGTCCATATGCTAGCTAGGAAAGCCAGGACTGGAACCAGTGGACGTGCAGGACGCTCCTCCTCTGACATGCATGTGTGCGGCTGCATGAGCGCGTACAGGAAGTGAGGGTTCAGGTGGAGGCGGGCTGCTGCGAAACCTTCTCCTGCACTGAGTGGGTCTGTCGTGTGTTTCAGAGACATTTGCCGGAAGGACCAGGACTGCGAATATTTCTTCAACTTGGACGTTGAGGTGGTCCTAAAGAACGAGAACACTCTGAAGATCCTCATCGAACAAAACCTGTGAGCTCAGCTTCAGACTCGCTCACGTTCTGGTGAGCTGTTTGGATGTTGAGTAACGGCTTCTGGGTCTGCTCTGCAGGCCGGTTGTGGCACCCATGATCACTCGAGCGGGCCGACTGTGGAGCAACTTCTGGGGGGCCGTCAGCGCCGACGGATACTACGCCCGGTCGGAGGACTACGTGGACATCGTTCAAGGACGAAGAGTGTAAGCTCAGCCGCATTTCCTGTTCAGTCAGCTCTCTGAGGAGGAAACAATCCTCCAATGAGAGGCTTCTGTGGGTCTGAGCTGCATGAGGAGGACAGGTTCACATCATAGGAATCTGGACGGCTCCAGTGAAGACACTTCCTGGTTGTTTCTTGTCGCTGAGTTCAGCTGAGGCGGTGAGCGTTCTCTGACTCTTTGGGTGTGTCTGAATTCCCTTAATGCTCGCGGCTCTTTGCACTATAGGAGCCATTTGGCTTTTGTCGACCTGTCCACATCTACAATTCTGACTCCAGTGCTCTGGAAATATCCCAGAAGTCTCTGCAAACCAGCATGCAATGATGCTCACTGGATTAGTAAATCTAAACCACAATGCATTGCGTTTGAACAGTGGTGTACTGTCAGGGCCTGCAAAGCCTTCAGTGTAGGTCTAACATTATCTGACTAGAAGTGTCTACATCACAGAGAAATGATTTTTATGTATATATACATTTGTCCAAAATGTATTGAGATCATTCCAACTCTGCTCTCTTCAGATCTTCTCTGCCTTCTTTCTTCCTCATGCTTGAACAGACGCTGGATCTTTATTTTAGTTTCTGGAAATGATCACAGTTGGAACTCAACACACTTGTTCACATTAGTCCAGTACACATGTTATGCTAAAATTGAGCTTAAATTCCGCTGAAGAAGCACATTGCTATAAAACAGACCCCCCCGTCCTGATGTGACTCCTGGATCATCATCCAGCTCCAGCCTCTGTAATGGTTTCAGCTTTCAGAGCCTCAATGAGGCTGTGAGTGTAAACGGGTCAACACGATAACATCAGGAACTCCTCCCTCCAACGAAAGCTCCGTTTCTGCTCCTGAAAGGGAATCTATTGTGTGTGCTGTTCTGCAGGGGGGTGTGGAACGTCCCGTATGTGTCCAACGTGTACCTGCTGAAGGCCGACCTCCTGAGATCGGAGCTGACAGACTCTGACGTGTTCAGGTCGCAGAGCTTAGACCCCGACATGGCGTTCTGCCATGGCCTTCGCAGCGCGGTCAGAACAAAGAGCAGCCCCCCCACACTCACAGGAGGAAGTCTGTTCTCTTTCACCTGACACCTGTGTCTTCCCCTTAGGGAGTCTTCATGTTTGTTACCAACATGCAGACCTTCGGCCGCATCCTGTCTACGGAAAACTACCGGAGCTCTCACCTGCACAACGACCTGTGGCAGATCTTTGAAAACCCAGTGGTGAGGAGGTTTGAGAGCACACCGGAGCTGCTCGGTTCTGCTGGGTCACGACTATGCAGCCTCTTTGATGGCTGAGTAGACGTAAATGGATCTGGGAGTGAGATGTAGGGAGTGAGATTTATGGGGTGAGATGTGGGGAGTGAGATGTCTGTAGTGAGATTTATGGATTGAGATGTGGGGAGTGATAAGTTGGGGATTAGATGTAGGGAGTGAGATGTCTGTAGTGAGATCTATGGGGTGAGATGTGGGGATTGAGATGTAGGGAGATAGATGTAGGGAGTGCGATGTAGGGAGTAAGATGTCTGGAGTGAGATGTATGGGGTGAGATTTATGGAGTGAGATGTGGGGAGTGATATGTAAGGAGTGAGATATGCGGAGTGAGATGCAGGGAGTTAGATGCATGGAGTGAGATGTGGGGAGTGAGATGTGCGGAGTGAGATATAGGGAGTGAGATGTAGGGAGTGAGATGTAGGGAGTTAGATGTAGGGAGTGAGATGTAGGGAGTAAGATGTCTGGAGTGAGATGTCTGGAGTGAGATGTAGGGAGTGAGATGTAGGGAGTGAGATGTAGGGAGTAAGATGTAGGGAGTAAGATGTCTGGAGTGAGATGTGTGGAGTGAGATGTGGGGAGTGAGATGTATGGGGTGAGATTTAGGGATTAGATGTGTGGAGTGAGATGTGGGAAGTGATTGTCATGGGTCCCTACTCATGACTGATGACCTGGTTCAGGTGTGTCCAGCCAATAAGAACGTGAACAAGTTTGCTGTTGTCCCAGCTTAGATCAGAACGTGTTCATAACGTGTTTCTTCCAGGATTGGGAGGAACGCTACATTCATGAGAACTACAGCCGCATCATGAAGGATCAGCTGATCGAGACGGTGAGTTTTCCTGCTGACCGACTCGTACGTCAACATGAGCATCTCTCAGACTTTCTGCTGTCCTGCAGCCCTGCCCCGACGTTTACTGGTTCCCCGTGTTCTCCGACATCGCCTGCGACCACCTGGTGGAGGAAATGGAGCACTTTGGGAAATGGTCGGGGGGGGGCAACGTGGTGAGTGCAGCTGAACTCTGACCACGTTTGTGGTGGATGTGCACGTCCAAACGTGTTCTCGCTTGTCAGGACACCAGGATCCAGGGCGGCTACGAGAACGTCCCCACCATCGACATCCACATGAACCAGGTCAGCTATGAGAAGGAGTGGCAGAAGTTCCTCCTGGAGTACGTGGCCCCCATCACCGAGAAGATGTACCCGGGTTACTACACCAAGGTGAGACGTCCGAACGCACCGGCGCCCTGCTCAGAGGTCACTTTGGGCCTCCTTCCTGCTGCAGCTGCTGTCAGAATGATGGGATGTTCATGTCAGGGAGAGCAGAGGATCTCCTGCTGCTCTGTGGACTCAGGTTTCTGTGACCTAAAGGTGTCAGGCGGAGAACTGAACCGTGGTCCACTTCCTGCTTTTGTTCTCACCGGCTCCTTCCTGCTCCTTTGGTTCCTGGTCCTCGTGTTACAGAAGCCCAGAGCGCCACCTGCTGACCGCTTCAGAGCTGCAGGAACCAGCCTGTCGGGTGATGACGGCTGATCGTCACAGAATGAGCCACCGGGTCTGGTGGTTCCTGTCTGGTTCTGACAGTCCACTGGGGTTTAAGAGGAACTGGCGAGCAGCTGATGCTGGCTCCTCACCACGAACACACATGAAGAGCTTCCAGCTGCTGCAGGACACGCCGCAGCGCTGCATTCCTGAGCAGCAGTCA
The DNA here is from genome assembly GCF_002922805.2 of Oryzias melastigma. Lineage (NCBI taxonomy): Eukaryota > Metazoa > Chordata > Actinopteri > Beloniformes > Adrianichthyidae > Oryzias > Oryzias melastigma. The sequence goes on from NC_050518.1 coordinate 32,976,569, forward strand.
GTGCGGCGGCGGTGCAGTGCTGTCCCAGCTGATGCTTGACGCCTGCGTCTCTGTGTTCACAGGCTCAGTTCGACTTGGCCTTCGTGGTCCGGTACCGGCCCGACGAGCAGCCGTCTCTCAGGCCGCACCACGACGCCTCCACCTTCACCATCAACATCGCTCTGAATCAAGCGGGTCAGGACTACGAGGTGAGTTTCTGGTTTCAGAGGAGAAGCCCGTTTATCCTTATATTTAGAAAACACCAGTCTTGAGACGGTTTTGTCTTTTTGTTTCGCTTCTTTATTCATCACATCTGAAACGTCGGACGCAGCTGAAGTTAGCGTCCGGTTGTTGCATCCACTGAGACGTTGAAGGAAAAATCTTCATCCTAAATTCTACGTTTAAACAAACAACAAACAAACTAATGGAACATATTTTTATCTAAATTTACAGTTTTAAATATCTTGTTTACACTAAGCAGTGTCTACATTTTGTTTTTCGGTGTCTAAAAACACTTAATTTCAAAGCACTTTCCTTAAATCCTATTATTTTCAAGAGATCCTGGAGCAAACAGTCATTGAATATTGTAGATAAGTTTATACTTTTATTTGGATATTTTCTATTTGGGATGCATGTTTGTTTGTTTTTGGCAATGTGAAGGTTAATGTAGGAAATGTCTTAACTTTTATATTCTTGACATCTAAATATCAGTAGTTGCAGGGAGAAAAGAATGTCCTGGTTTAGGCTGGAAAAATGATATCGACTCATCCGTCATGCAGACGTTCAGTCATTAACCTCAGTGAGCCGGTGTCCGCTCCAAAACCAGACAGAACCAACAGCTCCGCCCCACTTCCTGTGGCTCCCAAACCTCGCCGGTCGCCAGAGGCCGCATGCTCTCTGCCTCACAGGGATCCTGGCTGAAGCTGTGACAGAAGAAGTCTCAGCAGGAATTCTGAAGCTTTCTCCTCTGAACGTTCTTGTTTGGTCTTTTTAAACTGTGTGCTCAGACACACCTGTGTTTTCAGGATTTAAAGACCCACTCCGATGAAAATCATCATTTCTCTGTTGATGGGAGACATATTTAAAGAAAATTAAGATTAAAATGTCAATTCTGAGTATTTCTTTATTCAAATTGTTGTGAATCAGGAGTCACTGCACTCACTTGCAGACAAATAGATCCACGAACGTCTTTGTTTCTAAACTGGAATCTGGATCAAAAGTGTACATGAGTGAAATCATGACTAACAGATCACAGAAAACAGATCCCTGGTGATCGAGTGTCAGCGGTTCTCCTGTGTTGCGTTCCTGCAGGGCGGCGGCTGCAGGTTCATCCGGTACGGTTGCTCCATCCAGGCTCCTCGGAAAGGCTGGGCTCTGATGCACCCGGGCCGCCTCACCCACTACCACGAGGGCCTGCCCACCACCGCCGGCACGCGCTACATCGCCGTGTCCTTCGTGGATCCATGAAGTCGCAGCTCTTCACTCCAGACCCAACAGGAGCTCCGAACTCGCCTCTGCTTCCATTCACGTCTGCTGGTGAACTTCTGGACTTCTTCCCAGCCGTTTCTGAGTTCAGGTCCTGTAAATCCTCCTGTTGAGAATGGATCAAACTCCAGCGGCGCTCTGTGACCCGCTCCAGCAGAGTCTCCTCGGAGGTTTCCGGTCCGTTTCTCCCTCAGGAACAGGGTTCAGGAACCCTCCTGGACTCTTCAGAGCCCGCCAAGTTCCAACCAGAACCAACTTCTTCATGGCATCATGGGAAATGTAGTTATTTTGGAGCGGGTCCAGTTAGATCCGTTTGTTCTGTTCTAGCTCCTGTTTAGTCTGGATTTGGGTCTGAGTTCTGGTTCCAGCAGTTTTGTCATGTTTTTATCTCCAAAGCTCATTTATTTATTTGGTTTTACTTGATCTGTTCATGTAGAGGTTGGAGTCTGCGCTTTCAGAAGCTGCAGTGTACTCAGGTCTGCTCTCACCTGAGTAAAGCAGGTGGACCCAGAGTTCTGTCTGCAGGAGATCCATCGGCTACAAAAACCACAGGCTGCTCTGGAGATATTCCAATAGAAAAATGTAAAACTAAACTTGTAGTGTTAATACCTCACTGTTATCTAAAGCTTCTGGAGAAAGGACTGATGGGTAAAGAACATTTCATGTCAGGATCTTCTGATTGAACATTTCTTTAATGCAGGAGCTGCTTCCTGTGTTGGTTTAACCCTTTAAAAGCCACTGTTTACGTCACTGGAGTATGATACTGTAAAGACACCAGCGATAAATACACCTTTGTGCCCAACACCTGAAACCTCGTTTCCTCATCACTGTCGTGCTTCCAGCCAAAGAATTATTCTAACATTGAAGTTAATAAAGTTGATCAAACCCCATTTGTGTTCAGATCTGTGTGATGTTTGAATCAGACGGAAGAAGAGTTCACATTTTATTTAGAAACAGTCGATACATTTATGCACAATAAGGAGGAGGCTGACCTCAGAGGGCGACAGACAAAGTTCAACTGAAGAAGTAAATGTACACAATTTACAAACTCCCAGAGCGGGGCCACACCTGGAAGGTTTTACTTGAAGGCGTGAGTTCATAGAGCACGCCGTTTACTACACAGGAGTCAAAACACTAACGTATAAAAACAGCAGGAGGCGGCGTGTTCAGAGGCGGAAGCGGTCGGAGAAGTTGGGCGAGGCGGGAACGGTGAGGGGGATCTCGCTCTTCTTCACCATCACAGGCTTGTACTGCCGGATGGGCTGAGCCTTGTGCACCTGAGGACAGACGCACTTTCAGAGTCCACGCCGTGCAGCCGATGTGCTCACTAGCTTGTTACCACGGCAACAATACAAGAGCAAAACATTCAAAGCTGGGAAACCCCATTCATCTGCTAAAGGGGGAGGAGCTTCATCACTCACCTGTTCCTGCCGCAGCATGGCGATCTCCTCCTTCAGCCGCTGCTCCTCCTCCCGCCTCTGCTCCGCCTCCATGCGCGCCCTGAGCGCCTCCTTCTCGCTGACCGTGCGCTCGTACTCCTGCCACTCTTTGGCGCGGCGCTCGGTCGCCAGCTCGAAGGTTTCCGCCACTGCAGAAGAATGAATGTCTTCTCAGGAGAACCGGAGGACCAAGGTGAAGACAAGAACAGCGTGAGTCACACAAAGACGGAGAGCGCCGGAGCCGGGCGGCGGCTCGGCTCCGGCGCTCTCCTGAACATGAAACCATCTCCACCTTTCAGCTTCTAGTCACACATTCAGTTCAGCTTTTATTTCAACAAGTTAAATTTCAGAGCTTTTTGAGACCGTACATCTCAAACATCATTTCCTGTTTTATTAAAACTGCTTCTCATCTGGTTTGTGGTCAGTGCCATGATGTTTTAGAGTTCTTTTTAGGGGTGTACCAATGATCATTTCCAGGAACGATTGTGAAATATTTCCTTCAAAGAAAATTCCTGCCTGTGAGTTCATACAGAGCTATGTTTACGTTAGCATTAGCCTTCCTATGGGAAATTCCATTAAACGTTAGCATCAAGCTAGCAGACTTCAGCTTTATGTGCTAGATGGATCTATATTTTTATGAATCAGGTATTGATCAGTTAAGCTTAGATCAGTTCAAATCCATTACATTAACCCAGCTTACTTCTTTTTCCAAACCAGCGCTGGTTCATACCAACAGGTTTTCCTGATGTTTGCCAACGTCCTTTAATGAACAAATTCTTACGTTGGAAGTGTTAAATTTTTGACATTTAATGCAAGACGGAAAAGTTTCACTGTTTAAAGTCATCATTTCCAAATTCATGATTCAATGTTTAAGACTTTAAGATCCCGCATTAACCCGGTTATTTTCAATAGAAATCTGTTTTGAAAACTCCTCATGAACTGAATGAAGTGAACCCTTCACTACGACTCTGACTTCTCAGAGATCTTTCTGGAGGATGGAGGGTTCTTACCCAGTGCGGGGCGGCTCTCCTTCTTGGGCCGGAACGGTTCCTTATGGATGACGGTGTTGGGCCGGGCCTTGAACACCGCCGCCTCCTCCTGGTGCTTCTGCTCCTCCTTCACCTTCAGGACAGACGGAGGCAGACATGAAGGCCGAGCGGGAACAGGAATGTGAGGCGTGTCAGATCCGGTACCATCTGCTCCCAGCGGCTGCTCTTCACTGCTCCACGCTCATCTATCAGCAGCTTGAAGGGTTCAGGCTTGGTGGCCTCGAGCTTCTTCTTCTCGGGGAGAACCACGCTGTCAAAGTCCGGCAGCGGCTGCGCCTTGAACTGTGGGACCTGGAAAGGCGGCAGAGCAGCGTGAGTGGACGCCGCTTTGCTCGGACGACGGCTCAGACTCAAACACTTCACCTCCTCGTTTCTCAGTTCCTCCAGCCTCTTCTCCTTTAAAGCCCGCCTCTCCCGCTCCCTCTCCTCAAAGGAGAAGGGACACACGTCCACGTGGTGGTCCTCGGGGAGGCGGGGCTGGAACGGAAGGCCAAAGTGGGGCACTGGCGGGGCCTTCACGGGAGAGGGCTGCTTTACCTGAAACGACAGGTGAGAAGCTTCATGAAGTCACATGACTGGAGGCCGACTGAAGTCTAGCTCCGCCTCTCTCACCTCTTCAACCTTCCGGTCCAGGCGGATCCTCTTCTTGAGGGCGAACGCAGGCGATTCCGGCACCGTTGGATGCAGCACTTTCTTCTCGGGGAGTCCCTGTCAGCAGAGCGACATTCCTGATGAGGAGGGGGCGGCGGTACGGCGGCACGAGTCCCCGTCACGCCACTCACCACGACTCCATCGAGGACCTTTTTGGGCAGAGGGTTGGCTTTGAAGCTGTGGGCTGTCTCCTGGTTCTCCTGCGTCTTCTTGGTGGCCTGCCTCTCCTGGAGCCTCCTCTCGATCTCCAGCTCAAAGCCTTCAGGTACGGTGGGCTCCTTCACCGGCGGCTTCTTCAGCTCCTCTGCTCCCTCCAGGATCTTCTTGTTCAGCTCCAGGGCTTTGATTCGAAACCTGCCAGTAGGAGACGTTAGCGTCCGCGTGGTTTAGACACGTTCTAACGGAGCATCAGCAGCAGGCGTGGACGCTCACTTCTTCTGTTTCTCCATCTCTTCTGCCTCCAGCTCCGCGCTGCTCTTCACCGAGGTGGCTCTGCCTCTCTGCCGCGTCATCAGGTGAGGCGAGTGGGGCTGGGTGAGCTTCAGGTGGCTCGCTTTCACTGCAAAGAAGAGTCGGTCATGTGACCAAACCGCACAGACAAGGTTCAACGGGTATTTGGGTTTTAACGGTCTAGATTCTGCAGGAAGTTCTCCAAACTTCTGGCTTCTTTTAGGATTATAGAAAACTGAAAATGTTTTGTTTGCTCTTCGTGCGTAACGTGACACTTTGTGATAGGCTTGTGCAGCATCAAGGTGATACCACACACCGCTGGAGTCTAAAAATAGACATGGTATCATTTTCATTACCGTCTTTACCCACTTATTAAAGACATTCATTAAAAATGATTAATTAATTTAATACCTAAAGCAGATTGTACATTCAGTGGCACTTATTGTTGTGTAAATTTAAACTTCTAAAAAACATTTTAATAAGAAATAATCTACTGGGGGTTGTCCTCAACATGCGCCATCGGCACGGTCCAGGCCGGAAGAGAGACAGACGCCCGAGAGAGAGAGACAGACGCCCGAGAGAGAGACAGAGAGACAGACAGACGCACGAGAGAGAGAGACAGACAGACGCCCGAGAGAGACAGACAGACGCCCGAGAGAGAGACAGACAGACGCCCGAGAGAGAGAGACAGACGCCCGAGAGAGAGACAGACGCCCGAGAGAGTTAGTGTGTAGAAGAACCACAGTTTTTGAGTACGTTGTTAATTTGGTGCCATTTACTTTTCCAATATATTTGTTGGATTACTTTAAAATAAAAATGTTAATCCAAACACGTCATGTAGTTAATAATCATGTTTGGAATTCTGTTTCATCCGGTGGAGGCAAACCCAGCAGTTTGGTAAAGCCGCTGAAGTGATGCTTAAGAGGTTCTTCATTAGTCATGGTAATACCGCGTACATGACCGTGTACATGGTAATACCGCGTACATGGTAATACCGCGTACCTGGTAATACCGCGTACATGACCGTGTACATGGTAATACCGCGTACCTGGTAATACCGCGTACCAAGGTCACATGGGGGAATATTGACGTATTAAAACCTGAATACCACCCAAACCTACTT
>NC_050518.1:32982757-33012290 GCF_002922805.2 Oryzias melastigma
GGTAATACCGCGTACCTGGTAATACCGCGTACCTGGTAATACCGCGTACATGACCGCGTACCTGGTAATACCGCGTACATGGTAATACCGCGTACCTGGTAATACTGCGTACCTGGTAATACCGCGTACCTGGTAATATCGCGTACCTGGTAATACCGCGTACCAAGGTCACATGGGGGAATATTGACGTATTAAAACCTGAATACCACCCAAACCTACTTTGTAAGACATTTCTCACCTTTCTCCTGGATTCGCCGGCTGCGCATGTGGTAGCGGACCGGCGTTTTCTTCTGAAACTGCTGGATCTGCTGGGCCATGGGCACGTAGGCAGCAGACTCGTCCTTCTTCCTGTTACCCGCCGAAAGGTTAAAAGGTTTGGGCATGGTGGCTCCTCTCCTGGTCTTTGCCTGGAAAAACAAAATGTTCTCTGGTTAAACACGATTAAACACTCAGCGTTAGAATCTTAAGTGAATGTCTGATAAAAACAATAAGGTTTCATTTCCTACAAGCAGCAGAGAGTCATGGGGTCAAACCAGGATCTGCTTAAAGTGAACAATAAACAGATTCTCAGATCATGACTAGATCCTGTTTTCACCCTAAACTTGTTTTCTATGAAAATTTGAACAGTGAGATTAAAAATGAGAGAAAAATGAAAATATTCATGTGTGTCTGAGAAAGTGTAGAAAATGTAGTGAGGAGTCCTCTCCATCACGGAAACATGTCCCAGCAGCCAATGAGCTCAAAGCCCCGCCCCCATGTAAAATTTAGGATCAGCTCAGCAGCGAAAACTCAAACATCTGAATCGCAAATGAAAAGTAAAAGCTAGGAATTCAAAAAAGGGAAGCTGAAAGTACAAATCAACATTTTTTTAATTGGTATCTATTTAGTATTTTTTTCAGTTTCAAATTTACTTTTTTCAAATTTTCAATATTAGTTTTTTCAAATGTTCAATTTTATTTTGTCAAAAACAATTCCTTCAAGTTTTAAATATTGATTTGTTAGTTTTAAACTACCTTCAGATGTACGTGCGGTTTTTCGTTCGCTTTAGGCTGCAGAGGTTTCAGTCTGAGGCAGCTTACCGGAGACGCTGGTTTGCGGAGCTGATGGATGAAGTCCACCTCCCTCTTGGAGGACTGTGAAGAGGCAGCGGCTTTGATGCGGCCGTCTGTGCTGAAGTGGAAGTCTTTGGGCACGGTGGTGGACAGCACCGCCTTCTTTGGTGGAGGATCTACAAGAGCAGCAGGAGCTGTGAGCGCCGGACGTCCCCTCAGCCGACTTCTGAGCGTCTGACTACTCACTGCCTGCCAGCGCAGCCTTGTAGCTGGCCTCGTTCTGCATGCGATGCAGGGCCACCTCCCTCTGCAGGTTCTTGATCCGCTCCATCTCCAGCTCTTCAGAGGACACCAGCCTGTTCGGACGAAACATCCACGACTTCTGAAACCTGCCGTGACAGAAAACTCCTTCCTGGCTGGTTTGTGTGACGGTCGGCTCTCACTCAACCGCGGGTCTGGAAACACTCACTCTGCCTTTGAGGTGGGGGGGGCGGCGCCGTCGTTTGCAGCCGAAGCATTCAGCCGTGCGCTCCTGCGACAGCCCGGCTGTGCACTGCTGTCTTTTGGAGCGACTTGAGTCCTAGGATGAAGAACGCAGAGATCAGCTGGTGACAGATGTCTGTTTGGACGGACATCTCAACGCACACTTACTCTTTAGATTTCTTTGGTGGTGGTGCAGTCTGAGTGGTAGTCATCGTTTTACGCTTTAAAACCCTAAAACGGACAAGAAATAAACCAAATGAAGAAACGGTTACAAGAAACCAGATTGATCAGACAGTTTAACTCAAAGGAAGAAGCACAGAAGTCCTCCTGACTTCAGATCTGCGGCTAAAAAACGAGAAAAAAATAATAAAAAGAAATTTAAAGACACTCTGCAATGAAAATGGTGTTTTTGTCATATTCGAGGCACTTCCTCCTGATGGAGGACATCAAAATCAGCCCCATTCCAAGATCCATGAATGTCTTAGTTTGCCTGGTCTGAGCTGGAATCTGGATCAGAACTTTACAGCTGGATAGAAACGGTATTGCCCCGCGAATGTTAGACTGGGGGGGCTGTAAGCTAGCAGGAGAACCTGTTGAGGGATGGGTGACGGGAAGAGGACTTCCTCGGATTGAGAGGTGAGTTTGAATGAAACCACGTCTCAGAAAATGAAACAGGTTTTGGCTTAAAACGGCATAATCATGAGGAAAAGGTGCAGCACCGCACCTGCTTGGCTGGGCAGGGTGTTCCTTCACGGTCCTCCTCACTTTAGCCGCTTTCCTGGTTTCTGCCCCCCATGACGTTACAATGTTTGATGGCGGAGACTTGTCCTGACCTGGAAAACCAAGAAGAGTCGTTTTTAGAGACAAGATAAAAGTGACTTTTGTAATTAGGTAATAGAACAAACAAGAACCCTAAAAGGTACCAGAGCTGCAGTCCGGCACAGGCTGAGGGATCACATCAGCCTGGGGTCCTTTGGCCTGCATGGGGTCCGGTTTTAGAGGAGTGACCAGGTTCACATCCTCCACAGAGGCCCGTTCATCTGCTCAACAAACCCACAATTCCATCAGATTTCCATTAATAAATCTGTTGATCTGGTTTTCAAAAGTTAATATTCATACATAAACTCCAGATTTAAGGAGATTAATCCTAAATCCTCCTTCCTTTGTGAGCGAAACGCATTTACATGATGAGGAACGAGTTTAGCTCCCATTACAGAACCTGGACCGGCACCGAATCTTACCGAACCACTTGTCGTCGGTCTCGGCGTTCACCAGCTCCATGAAGTCCACGACGTGGGACGGAGCGTCGAACTCGTAGAGCTCGGAGGCCTCAGGCTCCTTTTCGGTCATTCTGGACGATTTCTGCCCCAACAAACCCCACCTGAAATGGACCGAAGAGGCGGACACTTGGAGCAACGCGTACAGAAGCAGAACTCCGTAATCCTCCACTGAACCTTCCGTTAAGGCAGAGAACACAAGAACACAGGAATACACGATAAACGTTCGCGTTACAAACACAAACGAAGAAGTAGGAAAAGAACAAACTATCCGGAACTTTAACCAACTCTTTCCTCTGAACATTTACCTTAGAAGCGCCTCAAAAATCACAAAAATTCTCCCCAAATCGCTCCGCGCAGACTTCTTCTGGGAGAACGTCGCAAACACAACCTCAACCGTCGCGAGGAGCTCCGCCCTGCTGTTTAAAATGCCGCCATTTTGAACCAGCCAATGGAGAACGTCTGGACGGGAACGCCGACGCGTATTGGCTCAAAGACGTCCACGTGGGAAGTTTTCTGACCACGTGACGCAGATGAGGAAACAACACTCCGGAATTTTGTTTTTCAAAAATGTTAATTTGATTTATGCTTTTTGTTGTTTATTTCTGGTCTTTGTCTCCTTTACTAATGTTTAAATTGAACTAAAGTTATCTTCACATGTATACATATTTACTGACATGTTTGTAATGTCTACAATCTACTCTCAATTAAATAAAGTTTTCCAAAAATCATTTAAAACATTCGAAAATATAGACATGTACCTTCATATATTTATCACGGACACATTTACCGACTAAAAAATAAATGTTATGAATATTTGTATTTATTTATTTGAACATAAGATCAGGAACTCAAAGAACCATCCTGTTTATGATCATTTACTAATTAAATAATTAATATTACAAATAGTACTATTTATTTGAATACAAATAAATACCCTGATATGTTTGTTTGCATTTAAGGAAAAAAACACGTACTTGTATATTATTCATCCATGGATGTTTGTAAATCGGTTTTAGGTATGTAAAGACCAAAACTCTACATCATTGTTCACATTTAGCTTCTTTTTACTCCCAATAACAACTCGTGTGTTTGTTTCCCCTAAGAAAGGAATGTGGTTTTGCATAGAATGTTTCAAATGTCTCTTTTAAATATTCGGTTGATAAAAGTTTGACCAATAAAACAGAGTTCTTCTTCTACCATAAAGAGAAACACGTTTACTGAGAACTTCTGTATATGTACGAGATTGTCCATCGTCCTCATACTTCTCAGTGTTTGTGTCGTATTTGTACTTTTTTGTACTGCTATATCTAAAGGAATCAATCAATCAATCAATCAATCAATCAATCAATCAATCAATCAATCAATCAATCAATCAATCACATTTCTGATTGGTGGCTGGATGTGTCTGTCTCGTGTTCTCTGCTTCCTATTGGCTGAAGGCCCTCGGAGGGGGCGAGTCCAGTCGTGACGCACTCCCTGGGGCGGGGCTTCAGGCCAACAGGAAAACTGAAGAAAAGACCGTAAGTCTCTACGTTTAGTCGGTGAAACTTTTCTGCGCGTGTTTTCTCGTTCACCGCGCGTGTCCGGTGGGTTCTGGATCCGATATCCGGTGTGAAATACTTTAGTCTGAGTTTGTTGTGTTGTGGTAGCGGACCGGCGGTCCGGTGAAACTGTTAAAGTTGTCAAGCTAATCGTTAGCTCCTCCGACGGGCTAAGCTACTGACGCTCCACTTCCGCGAGGACCGAAGGAAACACGAACTTAAGAAAATGTTGACTTTGGGTTCAGGAGGTTAACATTCTGCTCCCCACGGCGGGGTTAGGGGGTGTTTGGTTGTTTTCCACTGAAAACTCTCAGTCCGAATGAGAAGTTCTGATCGGATTAGATATTTTCTGAAGCGAAAGTTAGCCGAGCTGAAGCTCGCGAGCGCCGCTGCGTCCCGGTCAGGCGGGACTCTGAGGCTGCTGGGTGTCTGACGGAACCAGTCCGGAACCCGCCCACATTCAGTCCACATCCAGACCACATCCAGTCCACATCCAGTCCACATTCAGTCCACATTCAGTCCACATCCAGTCCACATTCAGTCCACATTCAGTCCACATTCAGTCCACATCCAGTCCACATCCAGTCCACATCCAGTCCACATCCAGTATACATTCAGTCCACATTCAGTCCACATCCAGTATACATTCAGTCCACATTCAGTCCACATTCAGACCACATTCAGTCCACATTCAGACCACATTCAGTCCACATCCAGACCACATTCAGTCCACATTCAGTCCAACAGGAACATCTCACAGCTGTTTGAATCTAAGTTGTCAGAGACTTCTCTTTACCGTCCTTCTATTTGAATGGTTAGTTTCTGTTTTAGTTCAGCAGAACCGAACTGAACCGAACCTGATAATTTAGTGGATCAATTAAATCAAGATCAGCTTTTAATAGGGTCAGCTACAGTGGATAAAAGGTTTTTACAGCTTCAGCTGTAGAGAAATACAGTCTGTGAGGAGACATTAATGGGAGCAAACCTCCATGTTTCGACTGTCCATGTTGACCTTCAGTCTGGATCATCTTCATTCTTCATAAGGAACCAGCAGCTCCTCATACAGACAGTGACCCCTCCCTGCTGTATGCCGACTCTGACCAAATGTGCATAAACAGGACAGACCTTCTACTCAGAGGCAGACTGAGCAGTTTGGGGGCCAGACAAGCAACAATACGGGGCCTCCTCTGCACTGGCTGCATTAGTTTTTTATTTGTATTCATTTGTTTGTTTGGTTTGCAGGAGTCTGCAGCCCTTAACAGTAAAACAGCCGTTTGGGTTTGTTTTCTACTAATCAAAACTTAGGAGCTGCAACGTCTCATTTTGATACTGTTGTGCATTCATTACAATCTATTTTTAATAATAAATATAAAATATGTTTCTTTTGTGGCATGAATTCAAACATAAATATAAAAAGAAACTAACATTTTCTCAACGTGTGAAATTATTTTTTACATTTGACAAAAGCTCGTATGATTTCCTTTCAAAATAAAAGACTCCAAACTGGATCATCCCAGTGCAGCTCTGGACAGCAGAGGATAATATGTGCTTTAAACTCATAAAGGATCCGCCTTTTTACCAAAGTTTTCTCAGTATTTGAAACCTGTGTACTCTAGAGCAAGCAAGACCTCTTGAAGTCAGCAGGGATGTAAAAACCTTTACATAGTTTATCTTTGAGCTGCACCTCAACCTCAAATGTAAAAACGTAACTAATCTAAATTAAATGCCAATTTAGGAACCATTACTGGAAACAAATACGGTTATTTTATTTCTCCTTTGCTAGAGAGCCACTATGGATAAAAGATCTACAAGTGGCTCCAGAGCCCAGACTGAACGTAAAACGTGGATCAACTTCCTCATCGGTCCACTTTATAACAGCATCGATGTCAAGAATCCAAAAGTTTGATGGACAAAAAATGTTAATTCCCATTTAAATGTTAGACAAATGTATTTTATATCCATTATTTTTACTTATGGGAAAAGTATTAAATGTGTTGAATTGACTAATTTGTTTCTCTCTCTAGCGTCTTTATGTAGTCAGGTTTTACTAAAGAAGACAAAAGAAGCAAAAATACTTGAATCATAGAACTAAACACTATAGAGTGATGTCAATAAAAATAAAATACATATTTATAAAAATTACCTTTTTTTCTCCTTCCCAGTGTCTTTCTCCCTTCGCCGTCTCGTCATTCTTGAGTTTCTTTATGTTCTTTTAAAATTCCGATGAAACTTTTTTTCTTTTTCCTCTTTTATCTTCCCGACTTTTGGAAGTGTTGTGACACATTTTGCTTTCTCTTTTTCCACGGCTGCTCAGAGAACTTATGCTGCACTTGATCACTTTAAAAAGATCTCTTTGAAGAGTCTCTTCTCTTTGCTAACCCGTTGACGGAATGGTCCATTGCTGCAGAGGAACACTCTTACATGAGCAACTTTGTGCTATTACAGGGGTTTCTAAAACTTTTTTATGACAGACCTAAATAATATTGTGTGTTGACGTTACTTTAGAAATATTTGAAGTGTTCAGCTCCAAGCGATCTCCTACCGTTGCGAGTCCGCTCCTGTTTCTGTTTCTGAGCCACTCTGTCTGTGAAATGCCTGTAACTGTTCAAGTATTTAGGTATTTGTCTTTTGTTTCTCTGGTTCCTGTTTCATACACATGATGTTCTTGCTGGTATGTGCTGTATTATATTTACATACTTTTATATTTTAACTGTTTATTTTAGGGTTAAAATAGAAGAAAAGGAATTTGTTGTTTTGTTCCACGTATGTCATCACGATGTTGACTCAGTATAACAGGAGTGTCATCTCAACCACAGCAAACCAGTGACATGAGGGAGTGAATTGTTGCAAACGCTTTCTAACACACTAGTTACTCTGAAATCAGACTGATGGACACGAGGAGTAGAGGTGACCAGGAACAGCTCTCCACGTCTCCAGTGGTTTATCTATCCAGATTAGTGCTGCCACAAACGATTATTTTAGTAGTCGACTAATCACAGATTATTGTTTATGATTAGTCGACTAATCACAGATTGTTGTTTATGATTAGTCGACTAATCACAGATTATTGTTTATGATTAGTCGACTAATCACAGATTATTGTTTATGATTAGTCGACTAATCGGGTCATACACAAGTGGATGTAAAACACACATCTTAATCATTAGCTTTAAACTAACTAAAAACTAGATATACTCACACTAGCATTATCTGCGAAAATGCTAGTGTGAATGCTGTAAGCTGAATTTGGCAGCTGAAGATGCTAGTGACGACAGCTGAAAACGCTTCAGCTGTTTTCAACGTTTACAGAGGCAGCCCCCCCAAACCTTTGGTGTTCCTCAGCCTCCACGACTGACTACAGTCTGCTATCACAGATGGCTGCCATCAGAAAGAAGCTGGTGATCGTGGGAGATGGAGCCTGTGGGAAGACCTGCCTCCTCATTGTGTTCAGCAAAGACCAGTTCCCGGAGGTCTACGTCCCCACCGTCTTCGAGAACTACGTAGCTGACATTGAAGTGGACGGTAAACAGGTGAGATGGTTGTCAGGTGGAGAGCTGTCACTGTGGACAACAATCTGACCATTTAAGCCTCAGACACCATGAGAAGATACTGGAATGTTGTTAGGAAGGGCATAGAAATCACGGATGAATCCAGGACTCTGGACTAACTTTCTTTCTCAGCTGCAGCAGCGTTAAAGTTAGCCACTCCCACATCTTCATCCTCATTGCATTTAAGAGGAAAGTTATTTTAGTCTCTTTTTGTTCAGTTTGCTGGACGGGAGAAGGTACACTCTGACAGATCACTGCTCATAGCATGAACTATGTTTTGAGCTTTTTCACTCTTTCAAAATGTATTTGAACCAATGACTGTATAAAAGAACTGGAGCGAGTGACATCAACCATAGAAACTGGTTTACCCCCCCCCCCCAATAAAATAAAGTCAATTTGCCATTTTTTTCTCAACACGCAGATCATGTTGGACTCATAACGGCATCAGCGATTGGTCAACATTTCTGTGGGACTCTCACCAATCAGGAGTGAGCTTGTTACAAAGCCACACCCCTTCCACATGAAAATAGAAGACGGAGAATCTGTCAATATAACGTTTTAAACGTTCAACATGAGACCACATCCTTTTATTCAGGCGTCTGATTGTCAGTTAATAACTTGAATAACTTGGACTACAGAAAAAAAGCATCAAGAAGATGTTAAAAAGTATCAGATCAAGAATGTTTATTCTGACCAATAGAATGACAGAGTTACAGCTGTTTATTTCTCCATAGAAGTCTGTGGGATTTTGGCTTCTTGGAACCAGCAGGTACTTCCTGTTTGGAACGTGAGGGGGAGGAGTCACCAGTTCTTATAGAGAGTCAAGGATTAAAGCTTTTAGTCACAAATGACGCCATGGTCTTCCCACGGGCTTTACTTTGAACACACTGCTTTATACCGTGCGCAACACAGTCTAACAACGGCTCCGCCCCCAGAAATATCCAAAATAAAATACATAAATATGTAAATTAAGAATTATACAAACAGATTCAGAACAAATGCCGACACTCTTATCGTCTCATCTAAAGTTATTTGTTGAGTTTTCATGGATTTCTTTATTCATGAACAACAGTTACAATGAAACTCTCAGCAGTCGACATGTAGAACATGAATGTGACATTAAAAGATTTATGCATAGATTTGATTAAATTGGTTCTTAGATGAGTTTTGATGAATGTTTTAAACCTAGACACCAATATATCCACTTTGATTAGATGTTCTTTCATGGTAGAGTGCGCTGAGGTGTTGCGTGTTTGTTCAGGTGGAGCTGGCGCTGTGGGACACGGCCGGTCAGGAGGACTACGACCGTCTGCGGCCGCTGTCCTACCCCGACACAGACGTCATTCTCATGTGTTTCTCCATCGACTCCCCCGACAGCTTAGGTGAGCGCTCTTCCTCCGTCCCGCTCTCAGAAACGCCCGTCTGTTCCTAAATCTGAAACCTGTCACCGCTGCAGAGAACATTCCAGAGAAGTGGACCCCTGAGGTCAAGCACTTCTGCCCCAATGTGCCCATCATCCTGGTGGGAAACAAGAAAGACCTCCGAAACGACGAGCACACCCGGAGAGAGCTGGCCAAGATGAAGCAGGTCAGTGACGGTCAGGCGGCGGAAGCTTCTGCAGAAACTCGCTGCAGAGTACAGTCATGGCCAGCAGTTTTGAGAATGACACAAGTATTACATTTCCAGAAGGTCTGTTCCTTCAGGATTTTAGGTGTTTGCCAGACGTTTCTGTGGTATAATGAAACACAATTAGAAGCATTTCACAAGTGTCAAAAGCTTTTCCTGAGAATGATGTTAGCTGGTCCTTTTGTGTCAGCGCTGAAATGCAGTGTAGATGTGGATTCAGTGGTAAAGTTCATTTTAAGGCAAATATGGACTATGTAAATAATTTCATTTGAGTGGATCACTCCTCAGAACATTCTGGAGTATATATACAGTTCCATGAAACTGCAGACTTGGGAAAAATTATTAGTTGTGTCATTCTCAAAACTTCTGACCATGACTGTAGTGCTGGGGGATGTGGGAAAAATTCTATATCACAATATAAACGGCTTTACATCACAATTGTATAAAAAGCCCATCAGGGGACAAATGCTGCAAATTAGCTCCTGCTACAAGCATGATGATATAGGCATGGGACTGCTGCTTTGCTGTATGTCTATGTTTTTATATCCGTCCCTACTAAATAAATAAATACAAATACAAATACAAAACGATATATCTCAATATTCGGTAATAAAATATATTTTCAGCCATTCTCTGAAAAAAGCTTACTTCTCTGAGTGTAAATATCCACAGAACTGAATAGTCACAATAGAGAAACAAACATTTCAGTAAAATAAATCGATGAGAAGAGATGCTGACAGACAGCAGCCTTCACATTTGTTCTGAAAAACAGATGTATTTGAACTTGAAATAGTAAAAAAAAATACTTTTTATCAAAAACATTTTTAAAGTGCAAAACAGTTTCAAGTTCTGAGTAGAAAAACACAAAATTCTTCTGAAATGACATCAGTTGTGTTGAAGAGTTATTAAAACAATATAAACACGGGAGCTAAAGCTCCAATGTTGATGCTAATTCACTTTTTATTTATGTATTTTTTGTATTCAGTGATCGGAACTTTAGTCTCAGTTTTTGAGCAGAAAAAAGCTCTTGCTAATTTAACTTTGAAAACAGGAAGTTTCTCTGACGCTTTATTCTGAAGATTTGTTTACTTCCTGTGACATTATTGCTGCTCATTTGGTTTTGTTTTAGTTCATAAACTTAAAATCCAACATTATTCTGTACTTCAGAGCTATCAGTATTTTACTACATGATATTTTACTACACTACTATATTCATAGCGATCGTGAATCAGCGATTTGGACGTCGTGAATATTCGTTCTCTAATTTTCTGGAGCACATCAATCCGAGTACTCGGATACTCGTTACAGTCCTGTTCCACAGCTTTAGTTTATCTATTATCTTTGTAACCTCATATGTTCATATTCATGGACTTTCCTGGAGTGATAGAAGGTTTGTTGTGTTAGCATCGGCGTTGAAACGGCCTCCTAGCATACTTAACATATTACTGTCTTCTGCTCATCGTCCGACGTCTTGAATCCAAACTGAAACCAAATCACAGACGTCCCCCTCTCTAGCTGAAAGGGCTCTTACTTGGGCTGACTGCATTGGTGTGTCTGTTTCAGCTTTAGAGAAACAGCTTCATGCTGTCCTGCGTCCATCGTTCTACATGGTGTTAGTAACCCAGAGCCTGTCGTAAAACCCACGTGACTGCCAATCAAAGAACATAAGGAAGCTTTACGTTGCAAAACCACGAAAAAAATGAAAAACTCTTTTTAATCTGTCTTTATTTTCACTCATGTAATTATTTTGTATACACACTGATGGGGTTTGGACTATTTAATGATATATTTGGCGTAATAATTGATCAAATTATGTTAGAAACAATATAAACGATGGAAGAGAAATTGCTTGATAGACACTTTCCTATCACCCTCATGATATGTATCGTCATATCGCCCTCATGATATGTATCGTCATATCGCCCTCATGATATGTATCGTCATATCACCCTCATGATATCTATCGTCATATCGCCCTCTTGATATTTATCGTCATATTGCCCTCATGATATGTATCGTCATATCACCCTCTTGATATGTATCGTCATGTCGCCCTCTTGATATGTATCGTCATGTCGCTCTCATGATATGTATCGTCATGTTGCCCAGTAGTACTGCAGAGAGGAGATCTGTGGAACAAAAAAAGACCCATAATCCACCTGTATTCTTTGGAAATGCTCCAACAGAATGTTTGGTATTTTTCTTAAGTTTTGATGAGTATTTTACTTCTCCTGAAACGCCTGTCTGCTGTGAGTTCTGCGTGAAGGATGTTATCTTTGCAGGGTGATCAGGGTGTCCATTCAAAATTGAAAGCTTAAATTGAAGCTTTTTTCTTTAATGCTGGTCTTTGCTGTTTAAGCTAAATGTTATTCTTTCTCTTTAAACGTGATAAAGATGAACGCCTTCCTCCTGACTGTGAGTGCAGTTCTGGGACTGTCTGACCCGGTGGAGCGGTTCTGGACCGCGGCGTTCAGTTTTTTGGCTGCAGCTCCTGAAAAGTTTCAAACTGAGGTTGTTTCCTCCACACAGGAGCCGGTGAAGTCCGAGGAGGCTCGGGACATGGCTAACCGCATCAACGCCTTCGGGTACTTGGAGTGCTCGGCCAAGACGAAGGACGGGGTGAGGGAGGTGTTCGAGATGGCCACCAGGGCGGCGCTGCAGGCTAAAGGACGGAGGAAGAAGAGCGGCTGCACTCTGCTTTAAGGAGCCTGGTGCTGCAGGCGGGGGGTGGGGGGAATCAAATCAAAGCAGGAAGACAAACCCAAAAGAGACTCGGGTCAGGGGTCATTCACTATCACTGTCACCGACCTGGTGTGAGGAAGAGGTCCAGGAGAACCCAGAGGCCCCTCCCACCCAGTGGTTCCATGGTTTTGGCGTTCCTCCGTCAGGTGCTGCAGCTCGGATGGGCTCACGGTCTGAACTAACAGGTAAAGGTTACTAGAGCTGCACCAGAACCAGTGAGCAGATGGCCATGCTGGTGTGGGTCCAGACGGGTCCAACAGAACCAGCTGGAAACCGTGGCCCACGCTGGACCGAGCTGCAGCACTGGACTGAAGGAACCCACTGTCCCCCCGCCTCGTTTCTGTTCATCATTTGGCGTCCTGAACACGGCGGGCTCGTTTCCTGTCACCTCTGAAGCTTCCAGCGTCTTTCTCTCTGTTTCCTGTCCAGATCTCGTGGCTCCGCCTCTCTTTGTGAATCTAGTGTTTGATGCTGACTTGGACTCGTGTTTGCTCTTGAAAACACGAGGACAGCGCAGGCTCGCTGACGTGGCCTCGGCGCTCCAGAGGAGGGCGCTCTGGTTTGCTGTTGAAACGTGGGTGGAGACTCTTCCTCAGACGTCAGCCTCTAGAACATGCTGACGTCTGAGCGTGGAGCCTGCTGGAGGAAGCAGGCCGGTTTGGGTGGAGTCTGGAACCCTCTGAACGCAGACTTCAGGTCGGCCGGTCAGTCTGGACTTGTTTCCTCTGAGCTGCAGCATCCCAGTGACTCGAGCGCCTCCTGCAGGTCTGACCTCAGATCCTCCTCCTGGTTGTAGCGAGTCCTCTGCTGCTCTCATCCTTCTGCTTTACATTCAGGCGAGTTTATGTGGCGCTCTACTGGCTTCCTTTGTACCGTTTGCACAAACATTGAAACTAAAGGTCAGTGTCTTGTATACTTTGAAAGCTTTCTGAAAGGGTTGTTTGTAACATGTTTTTGTTTACAACCACATTTTCATGTTTCTGCTTTCATCTTTTTATGTAATCTAAAGGAAATAAATGTATTCAGTTCAGTGCCGACCTTTATTGAACTGCCAGATGATGAGGGTTAAACAACGTTCATATCCACGGACGCTCGCTGGCTGGGAGCGACTACATTCACTCAGAAACATCGAAGTAAAGTTTCATTTTCATTAGATTTGTGAAACTCGTCACATCAGGTTACATTTGTCCACATCCTTCTTCTGCAGAGAGCAGAACGCTGCCAAACCAGACACTAAAGTTACATTTTCATCACTTTATCCAAAAACTTCTGTTATGTTTAAAAGTAAAAATTGTTTCCCCCCTTGTGATCGTCTAGATTATGTGTGCCTAAAGTGTTCCCATGATCCTTCACTGTCACTTCTGATGCTATTAGCGTCTTTTTCAGCTCGCTAAGACGGAACGACGACGTCAAACGGATCAAGTCAAAGATCAGCTCCACGTCTCTCTTTAGGATCCCAGTTTGCTTTTTTCAAATTCTTATTCTTTATTTTCTCCTTTTATTTTATGACATGCAAAAGAATATTGTATTTGGACCGGGATCCTGTTTAGGTTTTGGCCCTTTGAGTGAAGAGTTTGGGCACCCCGGTTAGTCTATACCAGAGCGGCCCGCGGGCCTCATCCAGCCCGGCAGATGGTTTAAACCGGCCCAGTTATGAAGGGGGAATGATACAAGAATGGGAACTACAGCATGTTTTGAGCCCATTCTGGTGGCGAGTTACTGTTCTTTAAAGTAATGGCTGCAACGCACAATTCCACCTCTAGAGGGAGCAAAAGAATCGCAAGACTAAACAAGAAAAAAAAACAAGAACAAAAACAAAGCTACAGATAACAAGATGACCATGTTATGCGTTCATGTTTCTGGTCCGGCCCGCTTCAGATCAGACGGGTTGAATGTGACCCCTGAACCAAAATGAGTTTGACACCCTGCTCTAAATCTAAACTTTCAATTTTAAAGTTTAGACTCTTAATTTTTAGACAGTAGTCGAACAGTTTCATTTTTTTACTGTGGAGATATTTGAATTTCTGCGGATGTTTGACAGAAAGCCCAAACATTTACTGCACAAACGTAAGAATCTTTGAAGATCTTCTGTCCTGTCAATCCCAGAACAGTTTTCAGGACAGCTTCTCATGCGCTCATGTTCTCGTTTGGATTCCTTTGACCAATCCGGAACCAAAGTTCTGCTCTCTGGAGATTTTTTGTGTACTCGATCTTATAATTGTAGGTTCAGAAATCACTAGAAAGAATCCACTATATAGTGAGTGAGGAAGGAATTCAGTCATTCTATACAGTACATGTCTCACACCAGCAGAAACCACGAGGCTGAACATTTAACACAGGCTGCTTCAAATGAGACCCTCAGGTCTAGTGTAAATCTAGTGTCCAGTCCTGTGATGAACACAATATGGACTCGTGTAACATTGTCAAAAGTTCAAAACAAAAACATTTTTTCTTTATTTTGTCTCAACAAAATGCTTTAGGATATTGAAGTAGATCACATAGAGACGAAGACACGAATAACTGAGCTGCTCCTTCTGGGTTCAGAGTGGAAGTTTCATGTTGAAACAGAATCAAAGCAGAAATAAAGCCAGAGATGACGTCCAGACCAATCAGCATGAACCCACTTCTGTGATTGGGTGGTTTGTAGAACTTTTGTTAGACCTTTTAACACATGAGGAGTCAGTGGTGTTTAGCTTAAACACTAAATCTTTAATGAACTGTAACTTCTCAAACACTTTCATTCCAGCAGATCGTAAAGGAGAAAAGCGACTCAACGAGCCGCTTTTCTCCTTTACGATCTGCTACAGTAAATCAAAGAACATGAGCTCAGGTGTTCAAGGGTTAAACGGAGCTCAGAGTTCAGAAGAAACATAAAGAGATGAAGAAAATGGTTCAAACTGAAGCAGGTTTATGAAGGTCAAACTCATATTTTGTAACCAAAGAAAGTGATTTGGAAAACAAGACAGGATTTTACAAACATTTTTAATTCTTTTTATTCCAAAACTATACACTTTGATGGAGTTTAGGAAGTTTTGAAATAAAACGGATTTCTCTCATTTCGTGGCACTAATACTGCTTCACACACTCTCCCTGCTCTCTGGTTCAGCTTCCAGCAGCAGTTTGCGGCTCCACGGCACGTCAACGGCGTCCGCTCCTTCGCTCTAAAGCGTTCGATGGAGTCCGGCCACAAACTCCTGATAGTACGGCTCTGAAATGAAAGCGTCATCAGACCGATCCTGGACGACTGACTGAGCTCAGCCACAAACCTGAGTCCGGCTCCACGAACGCGTGTCTGATGAGGAAGTCTAACACCACCATGGCAGAGTTGGGTTTGAAGTCATCGCTCGCCAGCAGCTCCTTCACCTGGAACACACGTGACGATGCATTCAAGACCGCTCTCAGACCAGGGAGAAACACACTCCAGAAGACTGACCTTTTCTATCGACAGCAGGTAGAAGTCTTGCACTTCCCCATCTCCAATTCTGGGCCTGAACCCAACCGGAACTTCCAGATCAAAGACAAACTGGCTCTCGGGGAACACGCCCTCCTCATCCTCGTATGTGTAGCTTCAAGAGAACATCAGGTCTCAGTAACCAGCTCTGGTTTCCTCCTCAGACGGATCACCACTTTGGTAATGTTCATTGTAACATTTCTAATGTTCACAGAGTGTAGGAATACTACAGTTACTGTAGTATTCATGGATCTCTGCTGTTCTGTTGGGTTCTTCAAACCGAGACCTTCACTGTCCACTGAGGCGTTTCAGAATGAACCAGCTGCACTGAGAGGTAGTACCTCCAAATCAGAGGTCAGGAACAGCTCTCTCCAGGTGTGTGGAGACTTCCTGCCTCAAGTGGAGGAGGAAGACCGAGTCGCTCTCAGATTCTGAAAGTTGTTCCTCATAAAAATCGGAGTTTGGTCTGAGATGTTCATCATAGAAACACTTCAGCTATGAGACAGATTAGTGGTGTTTGAGATGACTCGGCACCTCGCCTGCATCGTCGGCGAGACCAGGCCGCTGCAGGAGGGGGCGGGGAAAGGCGCCTGAGATGAGGGTGAACGGCGAGACTGTACGAGATCAAGGAGTTTTGGGTTGAATCTGAATATTCCACTCCTCCTAGAATGATCTGTGCTGTTGTGTCTTTGATATTATTTTAACATCTTTCAGAGTAAAGCAGATAAAAAAAATAGCCACTGGATGAATTTCATGTTCACTGTCCAAAATAAATAAATAAAACAGAAATGAAAGTTAATTTTAAAGACAACGGTAACACATATAACCACAGATTATTTACAATCTTGTTTATTTTTTCATCAGTGATTCACTACCTTCCAGAAAGAGTAAAAAATACTCAGATTTCCTTCATTTATTGCCAGTTATTTCACGTCGAACTACAAGAACTTTCAGAAAACCCTTTCCCACAATGCATTGTTTTGTAGTCCTGAAGGCTTCTCGAAGCCAGCGCAGTACCTATTTTCTGGCTGAGGAAGGCGCCTTGAACCCGCCCCTTTCCCGAGATACTTCGTGGCGACGCACATTTGACGTTGGTGACAGAAACTAACCAGCATGCACCGCGCTGCAGGCGGTCTGCACAGCGCCGGGTCCGCCTTGGTCATCTCAAACCCGCTTTCTGTATATGAGGCATCTGACAGAAATGACTGAGGAAATCACATTGTTTTAATCTTGGAAGATAAGTATTTGTCAACAACAGTTCACCTGGATCCCTGGTACTGTAATGACTACCGTCCATACCCTACACTGGTGGTCCCCAACCGTTTTGCCTTTTTGTGGCTGCAGATCGGTCAAGGCTGTGTGGCTTTCTTCTGATTGGTCTGTTTAAAAAAAAGACCTTCTAACTACAATGTATAAATTAAATGTTTTTATTGTTCCTGTGTTAATATAGTTTATTGGTAAACAAGCTCCCAGAAAGATTCATCACTGGTTAACGATGGCATCATTTCAAAGAACACACTATAAGTGCTGTTATTTTATAACTCCTCCAAACATCTTTACCGTGTTCTCCTGCTTTAATTTCTCCTGTATGGAGCAATGACCTGATAATCATGGAGAATGACTATCATCTAGAGCAGGTGTTTATTATGGATGAAACCAGAATATTCTGGATAGAGATGCAGTCTGGCACTTAACTGATGAAGGAGGAGGAGCTGTTTGAAGGTCCAGAGAGACAGAGACACGTCCTCATGGAGAGCTCATGGTCTACTGAATAATAAAACTCTTCATGTTGTTCAATACTACAACGTTCTTTAATAGATGTTTAAAAGCATGACCAGAAATGTTTTTGATGAGTATGGATCAGTAACAGACATTCTTTGGCTGGGGGGGCTTCTCTTTGGTCCAGAACCCAACAATACCAGGTAACGCTGAGTTTCTAGAGTTTTTGCTGTTCTTTAAAGTCACATATGCCATCGTCCCAACAATGTTCCAGCATGGCAGGTATACTGTACTCCTCAAACGTAAACTTCCTGTCTACGTGGGTTTGGAAGGCGTCTTCATCCCTAAAATAGACCAATCAGAAGAAAGCCAGTGCAGCCCTCTGTCTCCGCCTCCAATTATCAAACGTCATTTTCCATTTGGTTTTGACTTCAATAAACACCATAGAACTGGAGAAACTTTCAATGGAGACAGCAGTCTAAGCAGAGATACTTCGACCATGGCCTGCTCCTATAGAGCAGTGTTTCCCAACCCTGGTCCTCGGGGCACACTGTCCTGCATGTTTTCCATGTTGCCCTGCTTATGCACACCTGATTCAGCTCATCATCAGGCTCAGCAGAAGTCTGACAATGATGGTCATCAAATGCAGGTGTGTTTGAGCAGGGTTGGAATAAAAAAATGCCGGACAGTGTGCCTTGAGGACCAGGGTTGGGAAACACTGCTATAGAGGATGGATGGATGATGGATGATGGATGGATGATGAATGATGGATGATGGATGGATGAATGGATGGATGAATAGATGATGGATGGATGGATGGATGATGGATGGATGAATAGAAGATGGATGGATGGATGGATGATGGATGGTGGATGATGGATGATGGATGGATGAATAGATGGATGGATAGATGATGGATGGATGGATGGATGGATGGATAGATGATGGATGGATGGATGGATGGATGGATGGATANGATGGATGGATGGATAGATGATGGATGATGGATGGATAGATGATGGATGATGGATGGATAGATGATGGATGATGGATGGATGGATGATGGATGGATGATGGATGGATGATGGATGATAAACTATGTTAACTGCACCGATTGTCGTTGGCGGTTCTGGGGTTCGGCTCACCTGACGGTCGCTGCGGGTCGGGCCGTCATGGCGGTGTCTTCTGGGACGCACGCTTCCTCCTGGCACTCTTTCACCAGAGTGTGTTTGATGCCGACCCCTGCAGCCAGGCCGCCGGCCGCCTAACGGAAGGGCAAAGCGATGACACGGAGCGTCAGAACTCTGGTACCAGAACACTGAAGCCGGTCCGATCTTCCCACCATGTTGTCCAGCAGTCCAGGATACGTCTGCTTGGTGCTGGAGCGGCGTGCCAGCCACATGCTGACCTCCCCGCCGTCACTGACGGTGTACGCGTTCACGTGCACTCCATAGCGCTTCACCCCAAAGAGACCTGCAGTGAAGCAGCGGTCAGCTCAGCCCCGCCCACCACCCAGCGGCGGGTAGGACGCACGACCTACTGGTAGCTGCTCGCTCCATCCACATCACGGGGGGGTCGGAGAATCTGGGCATCACGCTGTACCTCTGAGATTCAGACAGAATTCAGCAGCAACATCAACTCTCTAGATGCACCCGGATTCCTTAAGAAGAAAACCGTCTCCGCTCCATCGTGTCTGATTCTTCTTTATTCTACATTTATGTTCCGCTGATTTAGAGAGTAGATTAAACTGATCTTTCGTGATCAGAGTGGATTCTAACAATAACTCAACAGAAAGGTTTTCTGCCTAAAAACAACAGATGGCATTAAAATAGATTTTATAAGTGGAGATCAGCTTTTTAAATCAAACATTTCATCCCGTGACTCGGGATGTCTCTGCGCATGCGCACGCCTCTCACCTCATCCCTCCATCCTCTGAGGCAGGTCAGACAGTCCTCCTCCCTGAGGGCCAGCAGGACCGCGTGCACGGCCTCCGACCTCCCCTCATACGAGTCCAGACCCTGACACAGGGAAACAGCGCCCCCGCGCGGACAGGTGAACACCTGCGGGTACCGGGACAGCAGCGCAGCCACGTGCGGTCGGATCCAGCCGACCTGCGCGCCGTCCACCTCAAACCGGACGCAGCTGGCCCGGCAGGAGCCTGAGGAGGAGACAAGCACGGCTCATACGGTCCACTTCCGGGAGACCGCGTGCAGTTCGGGCTCGGTTCGGCTCAGATACCTGCAGAGTAAAAGTTGTTCATGCGGTTCAGCAGGTGGAGAACCCGCTCTGACCAGGAAGCTGCAGCCATCTCCGTCTGCAGCGCAGCGACTGCGCAGCTTCACGCGCACAAACAGCAGCGCCAACTGCGCATGTCCCGCCTTTTTTCCTTCAAACTTTATTGAAAAACGTCTCATCACAATGCAGACCCTGCAGGCGGCAAAAGTCACCGAGAGAAGCAGGAATCCCTGAAGGATTCAGGAGAGAAACTCTCATGGTTGACATGTTTGTGTTCGTGAGTCCCGCATGTAAACCTGAGAGGAGAAAACATCAAAGTTTTCAGATATTTAGTGTGTTTTAGGAGAAAAAATATATATATTTCACCCTTTAAATAAATCTTTCTATAAATGTTACATTTACTAACTAAATATTTAGTAAGAGCACTTAATATTTAATTTAAAGCTAAATATTTATTTTGAAATTATATATTGAGCTTACAAACTAAATATTTAATTTGCTTTATGAATATTGTCCAATCTAGACTAATTATGCTTTTATCTTAAATGATCTACAGACTCCTAAGTTTGATCTGTCTCTGGACAGCTTTGTGTTTCTGTTGATTGTTTCCTAGCTTTGTTTTTGTTTTGATTGTAAAATAAACATTTCCCAAATCCAACTTTTGGTGGATGTTCTAATATATTGAGACTCACCTTTAATGACAGGTGTGAAAACCGAAATGTTTGAGAGGAGTTCGGATCCACAGACAGCAGGAAAGACTCAGACTCCGCCCGGCCTGCAGGGGGCGCGCGCGTCCGGTCGCTGTCAGCAGAAGAAGACTGGAGCGCAGCAGCAGGAAGAGGCTGCTGCTGCTGATGCTGCTGCTGCTTCTGCAGGACATTTAAACGTTTCTTTAAGATTTCAAGAGTTGTTTCGTGTTTTAAAGTGTCAAATAAACAACCGGAAGACGGCCGGATCGAAGAGTTCACGGTGGTGTCTTCAGTCCGAACCCGTTTGAGTTCAGTTCGTTACGAGCTAGCATCCAGACACAGAAGAAGATAAAACCTGGAGGTAAATGAATGTTTGCTTTTATTTTAATACTGTGTGGAAATGTGGAATTGTCCGTGAAATCATTCGGTGTCTTATAATAAAAATGATCTTTTCTCTTTCATCTGTTTAACCCGTGAAGATATTACAGTTTGTAAAGCTAAAGTCAGTTCTGACCCTTTAGTCAATATTAACTCAATAAATACACAATAATCAGGGAATTGAAGACCTTTAAGATGATCAAATGATCAAGACGACCAAATGCTACCCTAATAATCAGTTAACCTTAGAACATATCAATGAGAGGAGTTTAAAAGACTCATCACTTCTCAGGAGTTCTGGCAGTGACACGCTGAAGTCGCTTGGTTTTGCAGAGCGGCGCCGTCCTGCATGGCTTCATCGGACGTCGGCATGCAGGAGATGAGCGAGGTGGTGATCGTCACCCTTCCAGAGGCGGTGGACCTGCCGTCGGTGGTGGAGGAGGACAAAGCCGTGCTGGTGACTGCAGAGCTGGAGGCTCAGGCTGGGTAACACAAACACCACAGATGATTGCAGCATCACAACACTGTGGACCAGAACCCGTCCTGACCTCCACAAAGGCAGACCACAACAGAGGAAAAATTCAGGCTTTACTGAAATGAGGAGAACTTTGTTCTGATTAGCACTGGCTGTCAGCGTTTTTCTCTTTGAAGGTTCATTAATCTCCATTTCACACGGATCTTTCTGCCTTTGCTAGATAGTCCATGTTCAAACCAGTTCTCCCAGTTTGTCGCCCGCATTTTCCACCAGGAAGTAGTCTGTTCCCTTTCATGTCAGGAAATAGCCTGTTCCCTTTCTCCACCAGGAAGTAGGCGCAATCCGAATCCTCCCTTCCCCTTAGCCCCCCCCTTCGTCCATCCCTCCAAACGGAGGGTGATGATAAAATAGTGTTTAATATTTCAGACGTGACTTCCGTTCGATGATGTCATCAACATCACCGGTCCGCTAGCGTTAGCGTGGAGCTTCCAGCTCTCAAATATACACAACAACAGCGGTTTTATACCGTTAAAAAGCTCACGCTACAACATGAAGGCATTACTGTAAACTTCTGTGGTTCGGAGCGCACCAAAGCGAAGAAAAGAGTTTCTCACGTGGTTTACTCTCACGATGGAGGTCTTTGGACCTCTCTGTTCGGAGGGTGAAACTTAAAAAATATAAATCTGTACGAGACTTCAGCTGTCACTCCAAATCAAGGAGGGGGAGGGGGAGGGGGAGTGCTCGGATCAGGCCGTAGTCTGCTCCCTTTCTCCCCCAGGAAATATCTGCAGACCAGATCAGAATCTGATCTGATCAGCAAAATCTGTAGATCAGATCATCAGAATCTGTAGATCAGAATCTGTAGATCAGATCATCAAAATCAGTAGATCAGATCATCAGAATCTGCAGATCAGATCAGAATCTGATCTGATCATCAAAATCTGTAGATCAGATCATCAGAATCTGTAGATCAGAATCTGTAGATCAGATCATCAGAATCTGTAGATCAGATCATCAGAATCTGTAGATCAGATCATCAAAATCTGTAGATCAGAATCTGTGGATCAGATCATCAGAATCTGTAGATCTGATCATACAAATCTGTAGATCAGATCATCAGAATCTGTAGATCAGAATCTGTAGATCAGATCATCAAAATCTGTAGATCAGATCAGCTGAATCTGCAGATCAGATCATCAGAATCTGAAGACCAGATCAGAATCTGTAGATCAGATCACCAGAATCTGTAGATCAGATCACCAGAATCTGTAGATCAGATCATCAGAATCTGAAGACCAGATCAGAATCTGCAGATCAGATCATCAGAATCTGAAGACCAGATCAGAATCTGAAGATCAGATCAGAATCTGCAGATCAGATCATCAGAATCTGAAGCCGTTAACACGAGGATTCCAGTGATGAACACTTGACCTGCTGTTGATCTCCTTCCTTTAGGTCTTCTTTACATTTTCATACCAAATGTTTGGTATGAAAACACTGAGTTCATGTACTGAGTGATTAAATGAAACGTTTTTTATCAAAAGTTTTCCTTTGGGACATCTTTGGTTTTTCAGGGAGGACGTCCTCGCCGTGGCGCCCGTGGAGGCCGAGGCCAGCGACGCGACGTCTCTGTCAAAGGAAGAGACGGTCATCGGTCAGCTGAGCGTCTGTCAGGACGTTTCTGACCCTCTGAGCTGCTGACTGACCCCTTCCTGTCGTTCCTGACCGCAGTGAAGCTGTCTGAGGAGGTGGACGTGGAGGCCGACGTCTTCTATCCCATCACCTGCGGGGACGCCAAAGCCACGCTGGTGTGGAAGAAGTTTGTGTGTCCTGGGATCAATGTCAAGTGTGTGCAGGTACAGAGACTCCTCCCCCTGTCGGTGGGCGTGGTTTGAGCTCCGTGTCTGAGTGAAGCTGACGTTCCGTCTGGGTCTTCTCTGTAGTTCAACGAACATCTCATCAGTCCCAAAGAGTTCGTGTGTTTGGCGGGAAAGTCCACGCTGAAGGACTGGAAGAGAGCCATCCGGCTGAACGGCACCATGCTCAGGTCAGAGCCGCAGCCTCCTCCACCGAGCGCCGCGGACGCCGCCGTCAACACGGATGGTGGAGCTTTAGTCCTGTCCAGGACTGAGAGGCCCGGTCCAAAGAAAAGCTGTTGTTGGTGATAGAAACATGTTCCTGAGGCGTTTTCTCATCATGGAGGACGGGTACAATGAAGTCCTGCCACTCTGCAGAAAATATGTTTTAGAAATGAGCAAAAGTCTTTTTCCTCTTGGCTAAAAACCACAATCTTAATTAAAAGACCTCAGAACAAATGAACAACAGACACAAATATAGTGGAACTTTTGTGAGATCGTGTCTAAAAATGCTTCAGGCAGAGATGCTGCAGGAACATCCAGTTATACTGACATGAAGGGAAAATCACATCAGCAAAAACACATTCAAGACGACGATTTAAAAGCAAAAATAATCATAGAAAACAGAATTCCCAAAACAACAAAACAAAATAAAAAGGAAATGTTTCCAAAAACAAGAAATCTGAATGAAATGTTAAAAGATGAAACTCAAAATGAAAGAGGACCAGGCCGACCCTCTGGGCTGTCCCTGATTGGACGATGAAGTGTTTACCTGTCCAGTCAGAACCGTCTTTGGTGTGGTGGTATGTGCTCAAGCTCCTGGCCACACCCACTGCAGAGGTTCTGTGGTCGATCGACCAACCAGAGTTCAGGTCAAACATCTTCTTCATCATCCAGTCAGTGATGTCACATCATCGCTTCCTTTACCGTTTCCATGGTAACCATGTTTATTCTGATGACAGGAGAGGATTTCTGTTTTCTGAAATGATTTTGTTTTTCACGTTTTTTATTATTTTTCTTTTCACTTGTTGTGATCTTTAAAATGTTTTTATCTTGAGGTGATTTGTACTTCAGGGCCACCTTACAAAAGACTAATCGTTTTTTATAAATAAATCTTATCTTATTGTTATTAATGACCCGATGTTATCTTGAGCTCATTTCTAACTTGTAGAATTTGACCAAATATATTTTTAAGGACAGTAAAATATTAAAGTTATTTAAGGTTTAAGTTGATTTATTCTGGAATAATATTCCTGCCTTTTTATTATTCATAATTATGTTAAAAAGTTACAGTTTTAAAAATCAGCATTCTGCTAACTTTTTGGACTATTGTGGCATTAACTAAGATGTTTTTAGTCTATTTTGGAGTTTAGCTAATATTTCAGCTACATGCTAGCTGTTTTGGCTAACCTAAGTTTTTTTTGTTGTTTTTTTAGGCTAATTTTGCATTTACCTAATATTTTAGCTGGCTATCAGCTTCAGTGTTTTCAGCTTCAATGTTTTCAGCTATCAGCTTCAGTGTTTTCAGCTATCAGCTTCAGCGTTTTCAGCTTCAATGTTTTCAGCTATCAGCTTCAGTGTTTTCAGCTATCAGCTTCAATGTTTTCAGCCATCTTCAGCTATCAATTCAGCTTCTAGCATTCACACTAGCATTATCACAGGTAATGCTGTATATCTCGTTACGGTTTTACAGTTTCAAACGTGTCGTTTTAGAGTCTTGAATAATGTTTCTCGGCCCGTGATCTAAGGTGTGTTTTGGGTTTTGACCCCCTGTGATGGAGTTTGACCCCCTGGTCTGTAATGACGATGTCTACAAGCAGCTTTTCCTTTCTAAATGAAGACGTGGAACTGATCCTCTGTATCCGTACGTTTGGCTGATGGTGCTAAATTCCTCGCTAGTCCTACAGTCAAAGTGGACTTTCAGCTGCTGGAGATGTTCCATCACCTGAGCGGCTCTCTTAACTTTCCCCTGTGGTTCCGGTTCTGGTTCTACAGGAAGATCATGGACTCTGGTGAGCTGGACTTCTACCAGCACTCGAGGGTCTGCTCCAACACCTGCCGCAGCACCAAGATCGATCTGGTGGGGACCAAAGTCTCGCTCAGCGGCGACCAGTCGGATGTGGTTTCTGCAGCCTCCTCCTCTGCTGACCGTGAGTCTGTGAGCTCGTCCCGAGTCCTAACGAGATCCCGGGTCACCACGCGGGTCATCGGGACGCTGCGGGTTCTGCTCTGGTGTCTGGTTTTCAGGGCTGTGCGTCAGGCCGAAGCACAAGACTAAAAATCTTTCAGGTCATGTGGGCTAAAGTATGAAAATCTCTTGATCTTATGTAAGATGGTGTTATTGTTTTAATTCTAATGTAGTTCAATAGTATAAACTTATTACGTATCTTCCTGCTTTTCCCACCGTCTCTTTGTGCGAAGCCCCGCCCCTGCTCTCTTCTGGTTGGTTCATTTCTTTGAAGTATCAAAGCAACTATTTTTGAGTGGCTGACTTCTTGTAGTTCTTCTCTTTCTAAAACTGATTTTTCTGTCAAACATCAAGTCGATCTGAAGTCTGTCTGAAGAACGCGACGATTTACTGGATGAACCCAACAGACCTGTCCTGTTCTCCTGCAGTGAACGGAGCCGCCGCGTCTCTACCTGAGGGGGTGGAGGAACCGTCGGAGTGGGTCACAGCGATCGGAGGTGATCCGCTACGCACGCACACGCACGTGCATGCACACGCACACACATGCACACGCACACACATGCACACGCACACATATGCACACATGCACACGCACGCGCACACACACACTAACATCTTGTTTTTAAACTTTATTGAATACAAACAGATTTACAGAACAGTTATGCATCCAGAACAAAACACGACATTAATGATAATAATCCAACAGAATAATTACAGCGGCGGAAATACGAGTAAAATATAAAGTTACAAAACAGAAGCAATAGTTAGAAAAAATAAACAAGAGAATCATTTAGTCACGACGCAGTAAAGCACAAAGTTCATCGGTTTGATTTATTTTGGTGTTTGGATCCTTTTGATGGTGATAAAAAATCGTGTAGTTCAGTTATAAAACCAAAAAAATAGGAGAAGTTTTTAATTCTGCATTTGGGTAAATAAGACTTGGTTTGAAATAATAATACATTAACAATATTCTCTATATTTGTATTATTAAAGCTAAAGTAATTATATGTTCCAAAGACCAAAGAAAAGATGAAAAGAAGGAGAATAGATTCAGAGAATAGTTGTTATGATCAATATGTGAAAATGTTGATGACCGTAAGATTTTTTAAATGTTTTTCTTTGACTTTATTATTAATGCAGCATTAATTATTTCACATTTCCTGAGTTGTGAGCCTGAATTTGACTTATTGTGCTAATAGCGAGTCGAGCTTTAAACAGCTCTCGGTGTGTGTTGATCCAGAGGACTCGGTGACGTTCTGGCGGACTGTGAAGGAGGCGGGTCTGCTGGAGGAGGTGGTGGAGGACTTCCAGAAGGAGCTGCAGGAGGTGTTGAAAGGTCTGCAGGAGAGGGTCCATGATCCTCCTCTGCAGGTCAAAGGTTAGACTCTCTCTGTCCACACGGCTGACAGCAGTGTGGTTGGTTTGAAGGTGTCATGTGACCACAGCCCTGAGACATGTGACCACACTGATGTCATGTGACCACAGCCCTGAGACATGTGACCACACTGATGTCATGTGACCACACTGAGGCTGGAGTAGAAGAGAAACAACGATGCTGTGAGCTGTCCAGATCGGTGGACACTGAAGAATGAATGAATCATCTGCAGGACTCCCCGTCACTCTGACCACCGCTACAAGTGCTCTGAGTTTTCACGACGACCTCTCGCCCGCAGCACGCCCGTAGATAAATGTGAACCAGCCTTTCTCTGTACAGGGTGATTGAGCGATCTATGATCTCAGTGTTTTCTGAGGTCCTCCTCCGTGTCCCGTACAGAACACTCACCTGTATTCACTCGACAGGTAAATACAGGTGAGCAGTAGTGACCGAGGATCACTGACAGGAAGACGAGTCCTGTCTGCGTCCCGTTGGTCTAAAATGGCTTTAGAGTTAAAGTCCTTTTTACCACAGCTTAAGACACACAGAGTTTGACCAGCAGGTCCATCAGACTCACTCAGGTCCAGCTCGCTGATCCAGAGCGCTCTTAGAGAATCCTTCCAGCGTGTGTAACCAGGTAACCAGGTAACCAGGTAATCCACAGACACATTCAGGGATTTCACTCTGTCCAGTCCAGACTAAATGCTGCTTCAGAGTTTGTGATGTGAACAGATCAAAACCAGCCAAAGCCTCGTTTCCTCTGAGCGGTTCGGTCCGGTTTGATCCGGTATTTTAAGTGTTTCCTTTGTTAAATGGATCCATCAAACAGTTCCGACCCGTTCCTCTAGAGGGCCCACATCCATTGTAGGTCCATAGAAACATAGAACAGGACGGTTGGGGCGGAGCCTCTGCATCCACCTGCTGATCATGACGACGTTAGAAAGCTCCAGTGTAGCGCTAAGCTAGCGGTTCTGTTTTCCTCTTTACGGCGGAATTCTTCATTCTTCTTTAAACAACATTAACTTCGTGTTCTACACGATGAAGCAAAAGTAAGAAAAAGACGAGCTGCTGGACGACCTCCGTCGACCTTTTTCACGTGACGTCACACATCGTGCGGCGTCGCTCCTGGTGTCTGTGGTTTAGAGCGGCCGAGCTTAACGCTGAGTTTCCGTAACTGAAATTTGTTCAGTGTTTATAGTATAAATGTCCGTCCTGGTTTTATCCGTTTCCTCCTCTTAGATGGTTCATAAATCCGAGTTCAAATGTCAGTAATCCTGCAGTCAGATCAGCAGCTGATCCCCTAAATCCTCTGGATGATACTTCATTTGTAAACGTGTTTTTTTCCACTCGCTTCTCTTTATTATGACTGATTTTCATATTTATTACTTTTTATTTAAAAAACGAGTTGCACATTAGTCCATGAATGTGTTCCATAAAAGGCCAAACATTAACCGCGACTGCTGTTCATTCGGCTTCCAGTTATGATCAAGTAAACTTCAAACTCCAGCGGGTCCACCTGACCCACCAACTGGGGCTAAATAACAAAAATACACCATAAAGGGTTAAATGTGAACACCATGAACGTTTGTGATGATCGCACTTCAAATACGTACAGAGAACATCGGCGAAGATAGAAGCCGTTAGAATAAAATCTGCTAAAAGATATTTTGAATGAAACCTCAAATATTGACGATTATTCAAATTTGTGTTTGTGAACGATCTGAGACGGGAAATAAAATCAGTTCCGAACATTCATCAGATCGATATTGTCCATGTTTCTGTTGAAAATGGTTCCATTAGCTTTTAGTATTTCTGCTAAACGGCGTTCAGCCGTCAGCTTCCCCGTTCCAAACCCGAACACAGGAAGTAACTTTTTGGTCCTGTCACCATTTTGTCTGCCGTCACCGTGAAGGGTTCGCTGTTGCCTTGCTGGTCGTCGCTCTACGATGTCACGCCGGCGCTCACGAATGCTCGTGAAAACGATCCGCTCAGAGGAGACGAGGCTTGAAGGTCATGGTTCCTCCTCTGGAGCTCCACGACCTGCGGCGTCTCCTGATCCTTCGTGGCGTTTCTCCTCAGACGCCGTTCTGCTCAACAACATCGTGCAGAACTTCGGCATGTTGGACCTGGTGAAGAAGGTTCTGGCGAGCCACAAGAACCAGATGGACCACTACAGGGAGCAGTACACGCGCAGCCTCGCCGGTCAGTCCCGTGGGGCGTGGCCTCGGCTCAGGTTGGGTTAGATGTGGGGGTCTGATGGCGTGTGTTTCCCCCCACAGCTCTGGAGCAGCAGTGTGACGAGCACAGGAAGCGCGCCAAAGAGCTGAAAAGCAAATCGCAGCACCTGAACAACGTCCTGATGACCCTCACGCCCGTCACCCCCCCGCCAGCGCTGAAGCGCCCCCGGCTGACGCGCGCCGTTTCCGGCCCCGCCGCCGTCGGAGCCGCTCCCGCCCAGATCACGCTGCCCCTCAGCCAGCTGAGCGGCCTGCCGCTGGGAAAGGTGCTGACCGTGGCGGGAGGCCAGCCGGGCGCCAACCTCAGCGGCTACACCCTGCTGACCTCGCCGCTGCCCGGCTCCGAGCTGGTGCCCGACGCCTCCAACGTCACGCTGCTGTCGCCGGGTCAGGAGGCCGCGGCCGGCGCCGGCTGCTCTGCGGCCTCTGCGGCGTTCGTGAAGATGCTCGGCCCCCAGTTCCAGCTGGTCACGCTTCCCTTCGCCGCCTCGCAGGGCGCCGCCGTGCAGCACCAGGTCACCGGCATCGTGGTGGACGCCGTGGAAACGGAATCGCAGGAGGAAAGCCCGGCTGACGGCGAGGAGGAAGGTCAGCCGGAGCAGGAGGGGGCGGAGCAGCTGTGAGGCGGAGGACGGCCCCCCACAGCTCCTGTTGAACT
>NC_050518.1:33012346-33018828 GCF_002922805.2 Oryzias melastigma
ATGATATTAAACCTTCATTTCTGAGAGGTGGTTGATCTTTGACTCCTGGTGGTTCATAGACCGTTTATAAGAACTGGACGTCCTCACAGGAAATGCGTGGATCCATCAGACCACAGCTCTCAGTATTTTCTGTATTACACATAAGATCGTTTTCAAACTAAATTCTTTTTCTGCTCCTGGTTTACAGCAACTTAAATAAAGAAACACCCAGAAATGCCGTTTTAAACTGAGTTTCTTCATATTTGTCCTCCATCATCAGAACGATGTCACAAGATCATATTAAGAACAATATTTGAATCGGTCTTTAAACCACAACAAGGTCCAGAACTTCAGTCACCGACCGTACTGCTCCAGTCAGGTCCAGGTTCGACCTGCAGGTCTTCAGTGTTCTCTCAGGATCCAGCGTCTTCTTAACAGACTCTCAGGTGATTCCAACAGGTCCAGACTCTGATGGATGGAAAACAAACTCCTGGATTCACACCAGCACATTTGTTTCTGCAAACAGTTGAAGACTTTTCTTTGTCCAGGATTTGAGAGGATTAACGTCCACTAGTGTTCTGCATCACACGCCCAGTGTCAGAGGAGACGCTCTAAACGCCACTGATCAGCCAGGAACACAAATGTCGTTTGGAAGGAAAATGTTTTCCCAGAATGCAATTTTAAAGTCACCGTTCAGATGTGTTTTATTTCCCTCTTTATTTAGCAAATGTGTCATTTCTGAGAACGTATCAAATCCTAAACGTCTGTCTGTCATCTGTGAAGCTCTATATGGATCAAACGTCTCGTTTCCATGATCCAGATCCGCAGACTGGATCTCTGCTTTAATCCTGACTGTGTCATCATTTCTTCATCAGATGTCACAAGTTTCTCTGTCATGACTTGGATCAGGATTCATTCATTCATTCATTTTCTTCTCCGCTTCTTCCTTTTTGGGGTCACGGGGGTGCTGGAGCCTATCCCGGCCTATCCAGCCTGTCGCAGGGCCTTGGACCAGGATTTAGTTTTAAATGTTCTGGTTTTGGATTTTCAGAATAAAAATCTTTAACCGTGAGACGACAAAATGTACATTTTTTGTACCTTTTTGTGGCTTTTGCCTTGAAATGAAATCATTTCAGTCGATTTCATTTTTAAATCAAACGTCACGTTTAAATAAAAATTTGGGTCATCTGGACCCATAAGACAGCGCGCTGAACACTTTTTTTCAAGGATTTTTTATCTTCACTGGAGTCTGTGGCAGACATACAATCCTGTCCGTCTTCATCATGGGAGGGGTCACACATCAGTGTGAGGTTAGGGTCATCTGGACCCGTAAGAGAGCACGAGGGTTAAGGTATAGAAGTAAAGGACGAAGAGTTTATCATCTGTAGAACCAAAACGCTAATATGAGGTCCGGGTTTTTATTTATGAGAGAAACCAAAGAAAACACGACGCAGCAGCTCCTTACGCTTCCACAAGAGGGCGCGCTAGTTTGTCTTTTTGCTCCATCCGAAGGTCCACATGTTGAGCTGCGTCTTTGTTCGGATCTAGTAAATTAACGCCCGTTTGGATGCGATACGATATCTGACTGACCGGACAGACGTTTGGACTGAAGTAAATCAGCTTCAGAGATTCTGAGGACTCGTTTTCTCACAGCTCACTTTAGTTTTCTCTCCATTCCTGCAGGTTTCTGTTTTGACGCATCTGACTCAGAAAGAAATGCAGCCCAAAGCAACTCAAAAATAATTTATTTTGTCAACGAAAAACTCCATATTTACAATTCACAAAGCATGAAACGGTTTGAATGGCGACGTCTGGGTTAAAGTGCTGCTCCGCGCGTCACACGCGCCTCGCCTGCTTCCAGTCTGTACGAAAAACGTCAAAGCAACTTTTGTGTGGGACGGACGGGACGGGTGGTGGTTCACACTGAAGAAGAAGCGGGTCAGGCAGAGACTCCTCCGAGGGTTCAGTTCGTCTGCAGACTCAGGTCGTCGTAGGAGTAAACGGGCTCCTCCATCGAGCGCACGGAGATCTTGAAGTGGCGGCGCAGAAAGCCCCCGTACCGCTTGTCCCACTTCAGGTTGTTGAGCTTGGGCCGGACCCTCCGCATGAAGCCGCCGTAGCGCTTCTGGAGCTCCTCGGGCTCCTGGCTCTCCCGCTCCGCGGAGCTACTCCGCTTCGATTTGGGGCCGAACTTGCGTAAAAAGCCGCCGTAACGTCTGACAGCGCTGCGCGGGAGCTGCTCCTCCGCGGAGTCGTCCGCGTACTCAGGCGCGTCCTCGGGCGCGCTCCTCGCGTCCAGCCGCTTCAGCCAGTCCTCGTACTTTTTGGACAGCGTGGCCGCTTTCTGGATGTAGTTGTCGCGCCACGGAGATGACGTCAGGATCTTTTTCTTGTCGATGCGCTTGATGAAGCCGCCGTAGCGCTTGACCAGGTCCGCCTGCTGGCTCTCCTCCGCCTCCGCAGCCTCGTCCTGGGTGAAGTCCGCCAGCCGCGGCGCGGGCTCGCAGCTCTCTGTGTCGCACTCCTCACTGCAGGACTGTTCGAGACAGACACACAAAGTGAGAACTGGCGCTCCTGTCTGCGTGCGCTCTCCAGCGTTTGCGCCAGAGCTGCGCGTAAAGTGAGTTTGTTTCTGCGCAAAAACACTTTCTTTTCTTTATTTTTTCAAATGAAGCTGGTCGTTTAAACTCCTAAAACCGTTTGTTACACGTGCACACCCACGCACAAGTTTTGTCCTCTTTTTTGACCACAGATCAGAGCTCTAAAGGCGCCGCAGGTGTTTGGAGTTCTTCCGGACCGGGAAGTTCTTACCAGGCTGCTGAAGGCGGCGTCGGGGCGAAGGATCTGCTCCGCGCATCTCTGACACAGAGACGAGCAGTCCGCGTGGATGGAGGGCGGCAGGCTCAGCATCAGCACCAGGACATACCACTCCATCTTCACCCGATCCCTGACGCGCACAGTCAAGCACAGCAGCGGGCCCCGTGGTTCTGCGGGGGGAACCCGGTCGGTTAGAGAGAGCGGACACAGCAGCAGAGTTCTCTGTGAACTGTGACAGATCTGTTTAATCTGACAAACATTTCTGAAAGACTCAAATGCGCGCAGAGCGCTGCGTAATGGCGCGCAGTCTTCCTCTCAAAACTGAAAGAAAAAGAACCAAAACTTGAGTTTAAATCAAACTGAAAGTTAAAACAGAAAGTTCAGAGTGGGTACCTCAGGAGTTGGACAGAAACTTCCAGACGTGATAAGTCTCACAGGCGCATCTATCATTCACCAACCTCCTCTTCTCCGACCTCCTCTCGCTCCTCCTGCGCCTCCTCGTACCTGCTTTTATCCGCACAGCCCCGGACGTGTCATCGGTGTAGCTCCTGTCGGTGGACCAATGGGAAGGAAACGTAGCCTGCTGCATTAACTGCCCCACCGCCTCCCTGCTTCAGGAGGTTTTAACGACGCCCACACGAGGAGACACGGAGGCAGCAGCGCGTTCATCTCATCCTCAGCATCAGCGCTCCATCTCTGGGGCGTCTGGATCAAACCCCGGGCTGTAAATCACACAGACTCTGCTGGCCTCGTTATTTCACAGTGAGAGAAGGGAGAAGAGGTGGCTTTAAAAAGAAAACAAGGAAGCAACACAGATGTGGTCGTGACGGAAACGGACAGAACAGAGCGGATGGAGAGCGGATCTCCAGGGAGACTGCAGGAGAGTTCCAAATTTAAAATGTCACCTTGATGAGAAACCTTTCTGCAGCCAGATCGTTTCCTCCCGGGAGAGGAGAAGTGTTTCTTAAATTAAATCCACAGGTCTGATCAGTCAAATGGACCAAACCAAAAGTCTGAGTGTGAAAGTTACAGCTGTGATGTGAGATGACAGGAGGCTGCAGGCCGACACATCCACAGACTGAAGTCTGGTCCTCCTCTGAGGCAGCCGGGGCTTCAACACCTGGTTAACAGCAGAAGTCCTCAGTCACTGAGTATACAGAGAGTACTCAAGTCTTTGTCCGTCCTTCCATTGTCTTCAGCCTTCTTCTGGTGGGATTTCAGGATAGAAGGTCGCTTGGCTCTTCTTTCATACGTGCTTTGGGCTGCTGTCACTCAGTCGTGGTTTTCCTCTGTTTCTCCAAAAGCTTCTCAGTCAGTCAGTTCCGTACCGATCCTCAAGATTCTTCCACCGTTGGACTCTGTTTATCATTCTGTATTCGACAACTAAACATCAAATCCTCCCATCTTCATGTCCAGATCTTTCCTCATTAAAATACAAACTATCATTAACAAGAATAGAGTAAAGAGACATCTCTGGATGTAAAATGCTCATTCAATCCATTTGTAGCAAAATGAGATTCAACTTTTATTTCAGAAGGAATCCAGAAGTCCTACTTTAGGTTCTCACGGACCACCTGATCACACTCATGATGGGAATTCTGCTAGAAAATGTCAGAAGATTCTTGAAAGGAACAGAGCAGATCAGGTTCACATAGTTTGGAGTTCTTCAGTTAATCAGAATTATTGGTTAGAAATCCACAAACACCTAAAGAATGCGTTGATGATGTAGGACTCTGTAACTCATGAAGGTCTCAGTCTAACAGAGAAACCGGCTGTACATCCTGCTGGCAGCGAGTTGAAGATCCAGCGACACCAGAGGAATGGATCACGATAATCAACATCTAGATGACGGAGAAACTCTTAGTATCAACTCAAATACGGACAGAATACATCAAACCAACCCGGACGGACCTTTTTATGTAAAGTAACTTTTGGATTGTGTCGTTTGTACATTTTAATGTTAGTTTATATGTGACTCCTATGAGCTTCGGTTTGTTTGATTTATTTCTTCTGTCTGTTACACTTTCCCTCCATCCTTCCAGTTATATTTTAATGTTTCTTTTGTGTTTGTTTGTTTTATTGTTCTTTTGGGACTGAAATGCATGAAAATAAATAAACTATGAACAGCTGCGTTCAGTGAATTTGAATGCAATCGGCCTTTTCTACTAAAAACTGTCTGACCTGTACAGTAAAACTGTGAGATCATTGAAAGAATCTTTTCTCGGTCTGATTGTGTTGTCCTGTTCAGATCCTCCACAGCCTCAGACTCCTCACATCCTTCTTGGGACGATCAGGACTTTTGATCATCTTAAAACACGATGAACAAACTAAACATTCACAAAGAATTTTCCAATGTTAGTGTCAGCATTAGCAGCTGTGGCTACATCAACTCCAGCTACAACAAAGAAAAAGAGGAACTTCTGCGAATCCTCCCTGATCCTGATCCTGATCCTGATCCTGATCCTGATCCTGATCCTGAACAGACTGCAGAGTCCCGAGGACTAAAGCAGCATTGAACTTCAGGAAGTCTAAATGAAGATCACCAGGTGTTTCTGAACGGATCAGGTCAGACTCGGAGCAGAATCTCCTTCCAGACAAACACCAGTCAGAACCTGGAGTCAGAACCTGGAGTCAGAACCTGGAGTCAGAACCTGAAGTCAGAACCTGGAGTCAGAACCGCGTCGGCTGGACCGGACCTTCCTGCTGGACAGACGTAACGGTCTGTGGGTGGAAAGCAGGAACTTCTCTGCTGGACGGAGTCTGTGCAAGAATGAGGCAGCAGGCAGGAAACACGACCAAATAAGGAAAGGATGCGGCTGTCTGTGCGGCAGCATCACGGAGGCGGGAAGTGATCGCTGCAGTTCCACAACAACACAAGGATGTTACTCTGGGACCGAACGGGATGCTGAACCGAAGCGAGGACGTCCGTCAGCGTGATCCCGGAGGTCAGGAAACAGGTCCTCATCTTCACGACTGTGAGTCCAAACAAACTCGGAGGGAAATGTTTCTGGTTTGATCTCTCAGTCTGAAAGTCTCTGACTGGAGGTCAGGAAGAAACGCCAGGAGACGAACATTTGTAAGACGAATGTAATCATTTCACTTTACTGATGATGAATTCATAGATTTAAGAAGTGTAAATGTCCATTCATGATTTAGAGGAACAATAATGAGATCATCTACATATATACAGTATATATTCTTTCATCTTGTTTTATTTTTCAATCAAGTTCTGACTAAATATCTTACTTAGGTTTGATTGACACTGTTTTGATGTTGTGAAAAACTCAGAGTTTGTTTCAGTTCAGACTTTCAGGAGATAATTATATTGGAGTGAAGAAGTCTTTGAATGTTTTTATAATAGTCTCACTGCGTCGTGTTTGTCTTCCTTACTTATGTAGTAATACTTTTATTTATTAAAAGTTTCAAATGTGGTTCAGTTGTTGTACTTTTTACAAGAATATTTACACCATGACCTGGGAATTATGTTTCTGATGATCAGAGTTTTGACCAAAGTGAATGTGTCGGCTTCACTCATCTGAAACTCCACACAGGAACTCACACATGCACAACACACTCTCAGGGACCGAGCTAATGCTAACACACACTCAGGGACCGAGCTAATGCTAGTCGGGGGGGTGCACACACTCAGGGACCGAGCTAATGCTAGTCGGGGGGGTGCACACACT
>NC_050518.1:33018880-33030796 GCF_002922805.2 Oryzias melastigma
GTGAATGTGTCGGCTTCACTCATCTGAAACTCCACACAGGAACTCACACATGCACAACACACACTCAGGAACCGAGCTAATGCTAGTCGGGGGGGTGCACACACTCAGGGACCGAGCTAATGCTAGTCGGGGGGGTGCACACACTCAGGGACCGAGCTAATGCTAGTCGGGGGGGTGCACACTCTCTACTACAGAACATCTGAGCAAGATCCCTGATGACATCACAAACACACATGCACACAGGTTTCAATTCCTCTATCATTTTGGGTGGTTTGGGACATGGGGTCGCCACTGTGGAGGAGGTCCAACAGTCTGAGGGTTCTGGTTACTGTAGATGATCCAACCACTGCAGGTTCTGATCTCAGACATCATAGAACCATCATCCTCCAATTCCACCAGAACTCCTCAACTTCCTGCACTGCTGCACAACATGGAAGACTTCAGGAAGTGGGACTTCCTCACACAGATGACCAGCTTTGTATTATTTTCCTTTTTGGGGTAATATCAAACTAAAATGGAGTTTCCTCTCATTCATTACGATTATTATCAAAGGAGCTTCTTGTCAGGATGCTGTTCTCAGGTTTTTGTCCTGTTGTGTCTCACTACGTTCAGGTTAATCCCTCACAGCTGTTTTCATTTAGTTCATCAGCATCAGTCTATTTTAGTGTCTGGTTTTCAGTTCATCTGCTGCTGTTTCGTTTCTCTGTTGGTTTTTGTCATGTTTCAGTTTATTTATTAAGTTGTATCCAGTCTCCTGTAGATTGGGTCCAACAGCACCAGTCCCTGACACTCTGAGTTTCATTCAAATTCAGATAAGTATCCATGTAGATAACTATATCTTTAACTTATTGGGAGAGTGTATCTATCTGTATATATATTATCTTGACTCCTCCCCTCCAAGGTATCAAACTCCCATTTTACAAGTAGTCATAAAGATCTTAGATCTTAATAAAGAACGTCTGGATTTTCATCATGTGACTAAAATTAATCCTGTTTGATCTGTTGTGATCATCTCTGTGAGCGTCTGTCCTTGGACATTCAGTCTGTGATTGACCGGTTGGGCTGCTAACCTCAGGTGTGCTTCAGTTAGACTAGAGGTTCCTGTTTCAGTTAGACTAGAGGTTCCTGTTTCAGTAAGACTAGAGGTTCCTGTTTCAGTTAGACTAGAGGTTCCCATTGTTTGAGTTAGACTAGAGGTTCCTGTTTCAGTTAGACTAGAGGTTCCTGTTTCCGTTAGACTAGAGGTTCCCATTGTTTCAGTTAGACTAGAGGTTCCCATTGTTTCTGTTAGACTAGAGGTTCCTGTTTCAGTTAGACTAGAGGTTCCCATTGTTTCTGTTAGACTAGAGGTTCCTGTTTCAGTTAGATTAGAGGTTCCTGTTTCAGTTAGACTAGAGGTTCCTGTTTCAGTTAGACTGGAGGTTCCCATTGCTTCAGTTAGACTAGAGGTTCCCATTGCTTCACACCCTCACACTCGTCCCTTTCACCCCCGTAGTTCAGGCTTTGTCATGTTTAGGCTCTGGTCCTGGTTTTGTTTCTCTCCTCACCACCGTCCAGCGCACAGAACTCCATCATGACGCCTTTCCTTGTCGTCACCTCATTGGTCGTTGGTTTGCATTAATGCATCTCCTGAATGAATCTATGAAACATGAGTTTAATGTAAGAGAGCTTTTTGCGTCATGAGAAACTCATGAGGAGACGCCGACGATGAACCAAAACTCTAGATAGAGGTCTGCAGCTCCGGAGCCACATGGGGAAAATAAAGCTTCTAAATGTTAAATAAAATATAAAGTAATAAAGGGGAGAACATACACTGAAAAAAGTGAAACATTAGAACAATTAACAAAACATTTAAAATTAGCTTTTATCAAATTAGAATTTTAATTTGAGTAAGCCATCAAATCAAACTTTGAATTAGATTAAATGATGCCAAAGTTTGGCAGTGGAACGCCATCAGTGTGTGTATATCTGTGTACATGTGTGAGTGTGTATGTGTGTATGTGTATGTGCGTATGTGTGTATATGTGTATATATGTGTATACATGTTCATACGTGTATAGGACTGTGACCTCGGGCCGTAAAGCAAAGCAGAAACGTGATATATCTGTTGACACCTTTGACCTTATGAAAGTATTAGTTGGTTTCACTCCCTGGAGGATTCTGTCATTTCATGGAGTTTTTCTTTATAACAGGGTGTCAGACTCCCGGAGGGGTGACATCCTGCTGGGTACCTGGATAGATGTGTTTAGCCAATCAGGAGCTTCATTGACGGGTTAGTTGGAAATCACGTAGGACACCGGCCCTCGAGGCCTGGAGTTTGACACCAGTGCTTTAGAACACAAACGTTCAGTCATATTTTACTGCATAAACTTTACCTTTATGAGTAAAATCAGGATCGTTTGGAGTTCATCTGAACCAATAGTCAAACAGGTCTGGCTGTCCAGGTCCTTGAGACATGGTTTCAGGAGCAGTAGTTTAAAATGAATCGTTGACACGAGTTAAACTAATTCCACGTGGAAGTAGTTCAGTTGGTCAGACTGAACCACCGTGCTGGAGGGAGGCTTTACAGAGTCACGCCACGATTTTATCTGTCTTCGTTCCCATGGCAACCGGGGAGTCAATTGTATTAAATGGAGCATGTAGTGAATGCTGCATGAAAATAATTTCATTTCAAGTGGCGCCATTTGTACAATGACTGGAAATGTTCAGTTAGGAACGTCACACGTCTCATGCAGATAATTCTGGCACTCT
Organism: Oryzias melastigma; assembly: GCF_002922805.2. NCBI lineage: Eukaryota > Metazoa > Chordata > Actinopteri > Beloniformes > Adrianichthyidae > Oryzias > Oryzias melastigma. Next base: position 33,021,632 of record NC_050518.1, read on the forward strand.
GGGGACTCAAAGTGAACAAAATAGCTGGAAATGAGTCTCCATCACTTTTATTCTGGAGCAATGTGTGAGCGTGCTGTTGACTATTATTGGATCATCTGATTGCTGATAAGCCCGTCTAAGTGCTCCAAGTCTTTTTGATCTTTTCATTATAGTGCTCATTATTTCCTCTTCCACTCTTGAGTTTCTAGTGAACGAGGAAAATCCTTCGAGGGTTTTCCCTCTGATCACTGAGATCACCGAGAGTTCCACCTGATCCAATCAAACCCGACGGACTTCTACAACCTTTGTCCACGGAGGTCATGGTTCCAAATGTCCAGGGAGACATTCACTGGAGTTTCTTCTCTTTGGGATTATGGTAGACTGTTTCTCCAAGATGGTGCATCTAAATCCACTTCCTACTCAGCCACAGAGACTCTGCTGCAACATGTGCTCAGACTCCATGAGGTGTTCACAGACATCGCCTCTGGGCGGGGGGGCACGGTCATTGCCAAGCTTTGGTTGGAGTTTCAGACAGTCTGTCCTAACGGTTCCAACTCCTGCTCAAGAGACAGTTGGAGAAGCTAAATCAACAGCTGGAAGTCAGTCTTCGAGTCCTGTGCTCTCCGAGGATCTGCCCAGCTGGTCATGTAAGGTTGTCTGGGCAAAGAATGCCAACAATTCCCTGCCCTTCTTCACCACTAGGATTTCATGGTTTGAAGTAGAGTAAAGCCTCGTTCCCACTGAGCGGTCCAGTCCAGTTAATTCTGACGAGTGTTTCTTCTCAGTTTAGCCTCGCTTCCCCTGAGCGGTTTGTTTTCACGAGCATGTGTGGTGCAGACCGCTAGCGTGGTGCAGACTGCTAGCGTGGTGTAGACTGCTAGCGTGGTGTAGACTGCTAGCGTGGTGTAGACTGCTAGCGTGGTGTAGACTGCTAGTGTGGTGTAGACCGCTAGCGTGGTGTAGACCGCTAGCGTGGTGTAGACTGCTAGCGTGGTGTAGACTGCTAGCATGGTGTAGACTGCTAGCATGGTGTAGACTGCTAGCGTGGTGTAGACCGCTAGCGTGGTGTAGACTGCTAGCATGGTGTAGACTGCTAGCGTGGTGTAGACTGCTAACGTGGTGTAGACCGCTAGTGTGGTGTAGACCACTAGCGTGGTGTAGACCGCTAGCGTGGTGTAGACTGCTAGCGTGGTGTAGACCGCTAGCGTGGTGTAGACCGCTAGCGTGGTGTAGACCGCTAGCGTTGTGTAGACTGCTAACGTGGTGTAGACTGCTAGCATGGTGTAGACCGCTAGCGTGGTGTAGACTGCTAGCGTGGTGTAGACCGCTAGCGTGGTGTAGACTGCTAGCGTGGTGTAGACCGCTAGCGTGGTGTAGACTGCTAATGTGGTGCAGACCTCTAGCGTGTCGTTGTAGTCCAGCGACTAGCAAAGCAACAACAATGGAGGTCGTCCAGCAGCTCGTCTTTTTCTTACTTTTGGTCCATCGTGTAGAACAGGAAGTTACTGTTGTTTAAAGAAGAATGAAGAATTCCGCCGTAAAGAGGAAAACAGAACTGCTAGCTTAGCGCTACACTGGAGCTTTCTAACGTCGTCATGATCAGCAGGTGGATGCAGAGGCTCCGCCCCAACCGTCCTGTTCTATGTTTCTATGGACCTACAATGGATGTGGGCCCTCTAGAGGTCCGGGCCGGAACTGTTTAATGGATCCATTTAACAAAGGAAACACTCAAAATACCGGATCAAACCGGATCACACCGGACCGTACTGGACCGTACTGGACCAGACTGGACCGTACTGGACCGTACTGGACCGTACTGGACCAGACTGGACCGTGCTGGATCAAACTGGACCGTACTGGACCGTACTGGACCAGACTGGACCGTACTGGACCGTACTGGACCGTACTGGACCAGACTGGACCGTGCTGGATCAAACTGGACCGTACTGGACCAGACTGCTCCGTGGAAACGAGGCTAATGCTTATCTCCCTCTGATGAGAACTTCCTCTCAGTTCTTTTTCTGTCCACAGGAGTAATTGTGTTTGGGGGGCCCTCCAGAACCTGGTGGACGCTCCTCTCCATGCATGTTTAGGCCAGAGGCTGGTTATCCATCAGGGATCTGCCTCTCAATGAAGAAGAACTATCGAGATTATTTTTATCTGTTGTTCTCTCGAAGGACTTGACTTTCAAGTGCTTCAGTATCTGATTATCTAGTCTGTAATGAGTTTCTGAGACAGAGCTACAAGAATGAACCCCCCCCCCCCCCAGCACCCCTTTAGAGAAAAGACTGCTCGACTCTTTCATGTGAACACTGCAAACTTTTCTCTTTGTGAATTAAACAGTCAAATCTTCAAAGTGTATCAGTCATAATGATGCAGCTAAAGTACCAGTTAGTGAGAAAATCTCAGATTAGAGTCGATTTAGGAGAGAATCAGGCAGAAACCTCTAAACTCGACTCTTCTAAGTTGGTTCTGTGTCCCTGGTCCAAATTTCCTTTGAACTTAACATTTTCTCCTCATAACTGTCACGTTGAGATCCTTACATGCAGTTTTGACTTTCTTATTTATTGAGTTTATTTATACAAGACCAACAAGAACACAACAGAAGAGAAGTTATTCCTTCTGTGACTGAACTGCTAAAAATCTCATATTTCTGCTCCATTATTTCACAAAAATGTATATATTCAAACATTTAAAAACACTTTATAAACAAATGTGAAGAGTAGTATGTAACACTTTTCTACCTTAAGGTCCCAGAGGCTCAGAACCAGATATGGTAACCATGTAAACAGAGACAGGTGAGTAAACTCTAACAGGTATTACAGAAATTCTCTCTTTCAAACAATGAATCAAACTTTATTCAACACTAATAATGTTTAATGGGTTCCATGTGTCATGTACTGCATCCATAAGTGTCTATTAAAGATTAAGGTTATGATGTCATCATGCACGCATAAACAAAAGCATGAAAAATTGCAATTAAAACAGAATCCATGAGGCAGCGAGACCTCGACGGCTGAACTGGAAACAGCGAAGGATCTGTTTTTATTGACTGTGAGGATTTATTTGTTTTAACATAAATTGAGTTCCAGCTCATTAGATCCTTGAAAACAGACATTAGAACACTGAGGAAAATAACCACCTATTTCTCTGATGTGGAGGCTGTTGAAGATGTTCCTTCTCCTCATTCTGCTCTTTCTGGACGTCTGCAGGTTCTTGAAGTTTGTCTTTTAGATAATGAAGCCGGCGGTCGTCTCTGCTGCTGCGTCTTCTCCTGACACATTCTGTCCTTCCATGAGACTTTCTGGGGAACCTTCTGGTGCTTTGAGTTTAGTGGATGATTAGTTAGTGAAACATTTTTGACCTGTGACCTCTTTTCCTCGAGGAACACCTGGATCATGCTCCAGGCTTCCAGCAGCCAACGGAGAGTCCCAGACAGCAGAGACGAGGATCCAAACCACCCCCAGCCTCAGATGGGACATGGCTCCTGGATCTCAGGGACCCCCTCCCTGGATGGAGAGGCTCGCCAGGCCCTCGAAGCTGCTGTCCAAGAGAGACATCTGCTGCTGCCGGGCGACTGGCTCCTCCCACCAGGAGTGGTTTGACCTGAGCGTGTTGCTTTGTTTGGTATCCATCAGTGGTTCCCAAACTTCGTGTACTGCTTATGACAGACACGTTTTTAGGGAATTTCAACACACACCTTAGTGCAGCAAAGACGTTTGTTTGTGTTCCTGCAGTTTTCTCACATTTGATCTGGAACTTAGTCGTAGAGATTCCTCGTTGATCCGAGAGCTGGTTTAGACTACAAAATGAACCCTACAAATAACCCAGACTTGTGGGAACTTATACACATATACATGCACACATACACACATACATGCACACATACACACTCACACACACACACACACACATACATGCACACATACACACTCACACACACATATACATGCACACATACACATGCACACACACACACATATACATGCACACATACACACTCACACACACACATACATGCACACATACACACTCACACCTTTTCTAATATCGAATTTTATCTTATTTTTTATTTTATTTATTTTAACTTTAATGTGAATCATTTTATAGTTAATCTAGGAATTCATTTATTATTTGAATCTACTAACTATGTTTTTACTATTGTCACATTTATATTATTTATGAACTGTTTATTGTTTTTAACTCTTTATTTATTTTAAACTCCAGTGTTTCCTCTGGAGCTCCACCTGTGGGGGGGTTGTTACTGCGGTGCCTGTCCTCTTTGGGGCAGCTGGGGTCCAGCTCCGTAGAGCGGGCCCTGTGTTTCCCCCGTGCTGGGCGGGCGCTGCGGCGATCCCCCCCCCCCGTGGTCAGGTTGGGCCTTGAATAACTGGATCCTCGTAATATCGTTTCTACCGAGCCAGAATGTTTCCTTAGATCTGCAGTTTTTACTCTTTGTTCAGTTTTGTTGGGAAGGGTCCTATGGGGGGGGTTAATATGTGTTTTATGTGTGTCTTGAGTTATGGCGAATGAAAAGCGCTATACAAATAAATAAAGTCTGAGTCTGACTTTGGGTGAAGGTTTCGTTCACTTGAAGACGATACTTTGGACAGAAAAATCCACCATATCTTTACATGTGAACCCAGTGAAATATTCAGCAGCTGTTATCACTGATGTACTCCTGTGATGAGGTCGAGTTCTAGTCCGAGGCGACATGCTCCTTACCCATAATCCTTCAACCCTTTCCACATGACTCGTTATCCGTTTGTCCATCACCGCATCATCCTGAGGAAACGTGTTTCTTCTAGATTACACTAAATCTGTGATCGATTTAACCTTTTTCCGATGACGCCCCCATGGTCTTTAGCGTTACCCCCAGCGGTACGTGTACTGTAGTTTACAAACATTATGCTGTCATGAGCTGCCTTTCTGTTAGCATTTCCTCTTTGCTTTCAAAGGGACGCTGTGCTGAGAGCTATTAGTGCTCAACTCTTTAACATAATGATAATGGGTTTTAAATGATTACATTCACCCAAAAAGTGACGGAGGGCAGAATCAAACAACCATTAACATCTAGACGTGTTTCCTGGTGTCTCCGCCTGTGAAGCTCAGCGAGTCACGCTGTGGTTAGCATTTTAATGCTCTCTCGGAAAATGAAAAAACAATCACCAGAAGAATGACGTCCCAAAGCCACCTGCAGCTTCAGCATGGAGGTGGAGGTGCAATGATCTGGGCTTGTTTTGTAGAGGATCCGGACACTTCACGAGTTAGACTGTCTCAGTTGTTTCTTACAGCTGAAAGGATGATCAGAACCAACACATTCTCGTCCCTGACGCATGTAAAGACTGTCGGAGTCACTTTGGGTGTGAAAGCTTCATCCTCTCCCTGAAACTACAGACATTCACACATGCTCATTCAGGGGCTGCTGCTGGGTGCACACTCGGAACACAAACACCTTAGCCTGTACCATTGACTGTATAAGTATGAACTGGACACGGCAAGATGTGAGGTCCCCCATAGGAAATGCATTACCTTCGGCCCTCGTGAAGTCAGGCCAGAGCCTTCGCCGTCACTTCCTGTTACGTCCACCGCCATGTTGCAGAATGACTGAGTAATAACTGTTTCTCTGGGGAAGTCTATGGGACTTCTATGACCTTCTTGCAGCCAGTGGGTACTTCCTATTTGGAGCATGAGAGGGGAGGGGTTGCCCAGTCCAGTTCCTACTTATACAGTCAATGTCCAGTACCAAAACATACACATTACAGATACACATGGATTGGTTTGAGTTAAATCTTTGTCTTTGTTTGGTTTGTCTCTGAAACTGAAGATGAACCAGAAGAACCAAACCCTGCTTTTCCTCAAATGGCCACTAGAGGCCGTTCATTAGGACTCCAGTGTCAAACTTCACACCAGAAATACGTTTTTTCCGACTGGTTTCAAAAATCTGTTTGATGTTCATTGACTGGCTTGCTGAGGCGGGGGGGCAGTTAAATCTGTATTTTTTTAATAAAAGCTTAAATGTTTGCATATTTGGAGGATTGCTTCTTTGATTGGCAGGTGTGATGGAGCTGACAAATCTCTTCCTTTTACAAATGTGTTGTTTTTAAATCATCCATCATCAGCAGTGGACCCAAACGGGTCATCCCAACCAACGGACAGACCTTCACTCAAGTTTTGGACTTGACCCAGATTTGCTCTGATGCAAACTGACTTAAATGTCTGGTAACTGAACCAAACGGTCCATGTTTAATCAGAACCGTCATTTCTTTGTAGGTAATGCACTCTGCTGAAGACATGCCGTGCTTTTCTTGGCACACTTCACTGCAGTTCCATTTTTAAGCAAACATTGTTTAGTGCAGCAGCTGCAGCACAGATCTGAGGCAATCACATGCAACAAGTGAGCCCAAAGCTGTGCACAGATGACCACTTCAGCTCCGTTTCCTAAGATGAAGTCAAAGATCCACTATGAGTAAACACATGAACTTCAACAGCAGCCCTGGAGTTTGTTCTCACTGAAATAAGACACATTTTCATCCACACCAGCAGCTCCTGCACGGTAAACTTTAAAAGGCTTTTTCCAGTTTTGGAAAATCTGCTCCTCCAGAAAAGAGGAGGTTCTCTGGGAAAAACCAAACACAACAGCAGCTTCTAGTCCCACAAATCTAATGACTGATGTTGAAGCTCAGCTGCTGCAGTGCAGGATTGTGTTTGTTTCAACCATTTCATCAATAAATGATTAATCCACTCGGAGCTTTTCTCCAGCACAGACTCTGCAGCACCGACAACTGTAGCGTTTACTACAGCTGACTTCTGATGTTTGAACAAAAAAACATGGTTTAAAGTTGACATTCAACAAGTTTGAAGTAAATAAATAATCTGTCCATATATCTGATCATCACTTATGAACCAGATAATGATAATTCATGTAAAGAAAATGGTTCGATAGAGTCGGGTTGGGATTATATAAGTTCACTTCCTCCCACTCCCTTTCAAGTGATCTATCATTTGATGTTATTCTGTTTGACATGTTTTTATGGATATAAACCTCTGTATTTTATTGAACATCCATTATTCTTTCTCGATTGTTTCAAAATCTAATCTACTCCTCTATTCTTTACTTCTCAGTTAGTTCTGCCCTCTGTTGGTGCAGTGTGATTCATGTGTTGTTCCTTCTTTCTCACTCCCCCCCGGGGAGAGCGGGAGAGAGTTCTGGTTCCTGGCTGTGGACCTCGCCTCTGGCACGTCTCACATCTCCAGCTGTCCCCAGCCCATCTGCTACACTATTTAAACACGTAGTAGAGTTAGATAAGCTAATTCTTCTTTAACAGTCCTGATAAATCGTCTGTCCGTCCGGGTAAGGACCTCTCCCTCATGTGGACGTCTCTGAGGTGTCTTTTTTTTTAGTAGGGAGGGTCTGACCGACCTTCGTCTGTAAAAGTAGAAGCCCAGTGAGCGAATTGGGCTATATAAATAAAAATGAATTGAAATTATTCTAAAATCTAATATGAACATTTTTTAATGGATGTTAGAGCAGACAAACTTTAAATGTTCTGTAGTTCTTTTAATCCATTCATCCTTCATTAACATTGTTGGTTTCCTCAGCACAAGTGTGTCTGGTGCTGCTGAGGAATAACACCACAACTTCATCAAGATGATGACTAAATCTGTCTACGTCTCACCCTGGAGCTACAGGGTCTGGATCTACAGGGTCTGGATCTAGGTCTGGATCTACAGAATCAGGATCTAGAGGATCTGGATCTACAGGGTCTGGATCTACAGGGTCTGGATCTACAGGATCTGGATCTACAGGGTCTGGATCTACAGGGTCTGGATCTACAGGGTCTGGATCTACAGGATCTGGATCTACTGGGTCTGGATCTACAGGATCTGGATCTAGAGGATCTGGATCTACAGGGTCTGGATCTACAGGGTCTGGATCTACAGGATCTGGATCTACAGGATCTGGATCTAGAGGATCTGGATCTACACCAGCCCGTCTGCTGGGTATCTCCATTACACTGCATGGTGTGTGCGTATTCTTGACTTGTAACTCACACAATAAGCTTTGTGCATTAGTACAAAAATGATGAAATTAAAAAAAAACACATCCTATTACACATGCACAACTAAAAATTACAACAGGTTGAAACGCACAAATCGCCTGATATACACAGAGAAAAACACATTTACGCACAAATCTGATGTGAAACTTTTCACTTTAAGATTCGTCCATAAGTGATGCGTTTAAGTGCTGCTAGATTGCTGGGTCATCAGAGTTTTCTTTTCAGCCGCTTTGAACTTAGATTGTGAATATTATCTAAAGAAACTGAACTTTTTTACACTTTCTTTAAAGAGTCTAAGCAAAGACCCCCAGACTTCCCTCTCCCCGGTCACTTCCTCCAGCATCACTGGGGGGACCCCGAGGCGTTCCCAGACCAGCAGACAGACATAGTCTCTCCAGAGTGTCCTGGGTCTTCCCCGGGCACTCCCCCAATGGACCATGCCCGGAACACCTCTCCAGGGAGGCGTTTATCTGGACCAGATACCTGATCCACCTCAACCGGCTCCTCTCGTTGCGGAGAAGCGGCTTTACTCCGAGCTCTCTCCGGGTGACTGAGCTCCTGCCCCTACCTCTAAGGGAGCGCCCAGCCACCCCCCAGAGGAAACTCATTTCAGCCACTTGTAGTCTGGATCTGGTTCTTCGGGTCATGACCCAGAGCTCATGACCATAGGTGAGTACTGGGACAAAGATCGACCGGTAAATCGAGAGCTTTGCTTTCTCTCCTAACCACTACGGACCGGTACAGCAACCGCAAAATCTGTTGATCTCACGCTCTGATGTTCCCTCACTCGTTAACAACACCCCAAGATATTTAAACTCCTCCTCCTGAGGCAGGAGACTCCACCCACCCAGAGAGGACAAACTACCTTCTCCGGTAATCTTAAATGTTTGAGTTCTTGAACTTTAATACTCGTTCCCTCTGAACTTCACAGTTTTTCACCACACAGTGACACATCCCGAGGGTTATACTCACTTGAGTTGGAATTTAAAATTAAATCAAAATGTAAAAAGTTCTGAGTTTACTTTTTGCTTCTGTCAACTGTTGATGTTTACAGTGACATACCAATTCCATCCTCTGTGGAGGAGGTAGATACTCTAGTATTGATCATGTAATCATGTATTGG